>NC_053023.1:100554676-100691114 GCF_003073215.2 Triticum urartu
AAATAAATAATGAGTTCATTACAGTACCTTGAAGTGGTGGTTTGTTTTATTTTACTAACGGAGCTCACGAAGATTTTCTTTTAAGTTTTGTGTTGTGAAGTTTTCAAGTTTTGGGTAAGGATTTGATGGATTATGGAACAAGGAGTGGAAAGATAGTAATCTTGGGGATGCCCAAGGCACCCCAAGGTAAAATCCAAGGACACCAAAAAGCCTAAGCTTGGGGATGCCGCGGAAGGCATCCCCTCTTTCGTCTTCGTCCATCGGTAACTTTTCTTGGAGCTATATTTTTATTCGCCACATGATATGTGTTTTGCTTGGAGCATCTTGTATGATTTGAGTCTTTTCTTTTTAGTTTACCACAATCATCCTTGCTGTAAACACCTTTTGAGAGAGACACACATGAATTGGAATTTATTAGAATACTCTATGTGCTTCACTTATATCTTTTGATCTATATAGTTTTTGCTCTAGTACTTCACTTATATCTTTTAGAGCATGGTGGTGGTTTTATTTTATAGAAATAATTGATCTATCATGCTTCACTTATATTATTTTGAGAGTCCTTTAGAACAACATGGCAATTTGCTTTTAGGCATAATAAAAACTTTCTTATAAGTGCATTGGATACTAAGAGAAGTTTGATACTTGATGATTGTTTTGAGATATGGAGATAGTGATATCAAAGTTGTGCTAGTTGAGTAGTTGTGAATTTGAGGAATACTTGTGTTGAAGTTTGCAAGTCCCGTAGCATGCACGTATGGTAAACGTTGTGTAACAAATTTGAAACATGAGGTGTTATTTGATTGTATTCCTTATGAGTGGCGGTCGGGGACGAGCGATGGTCTTTTCCTACCAATCTATCCCCCTAGGAGCATGTGCGCAATACTTGGTTTTTGATGACTTGTAGATTTTTGCAATAAGTATGTGAGTTCTTTATTACTAATGTTGAGTCCATGGATTATACGCACTCTCACCCTTCCATCATTGCTAGCCTCTTCGGTGCCGTGCATTGCCCTTTCTCACCTTGAGAGTTGGTGCAAACTTCGCCGGTGCATCCAAACCCCGTGATACGATACACTCTATCACACATAAACCTCCTTATATCTTCCTCAAAACAGCCACCATACCTACCTATTATGGCATTTCCATAGCCATTCCGAGATATATTGACATGCAACTTTCCACCGTTCCGTTTATTATGACACGCATCATCATTGTCATATTTCCTTGCATGATCATGTAGTTGACATCGTATTTGTGGCAAAGCCACCATTCATAATTCTTTCATACATGTCACTGATGAGTCATTGCAGGTCCCGGTACACCGCCGGAGGCATTCATATAGAGTCATATCTTGTTCTAGTATCGAGTTGTAATCATTGAGTTGTAAATAAACAGAAGTGTGATGATCATCAGTAATAGAGCATTGTCCCATAAAAAAAGAAAGGCCAAATAAAAAAAGAAGGCCCAATATATACACACACATATATATAAAGGGGCAATGCTACTATCCTTTTTTCCAAACTTGTGCTTCAAAGTAGCACCATGATCCTTATGATAGAGAGTCGCTTGTTTTGTCATTTTCATATACTAGTGGGAATTTTTCATTATAGAACTTGGCTTGTATATTCCAACAATGGGCCTCCTCAAGTGCCCTAGGTCTTCGTGAGCAAGCAAGTTGGATGCACACCCACTTAGTTTCTTTTGTTGAGCTTTCATACATTTATAGCTCTGGTGCATCCGTTGCATGGCAATCCCTACTCCTTGCATTGACATCAATTGATGGGCATCTCCCTAGCCCATTAATTAGCCACGTCGATGTGAGACTTTCTCCTTTTTTGTCTTCTCCACATAACCCCCTTCATTATATTCTATTCCATCCATAGTGCAATATCCATGGTTCACGCTCATGTATTGTGTGAAAGTTGAAAAAAGTTTGAGATTACTATAGTATGAAACAATTGCTTGGCTTGTCATCGGGGTTGTGCATGATGAGAGCATTCTTGTGTGACAAAAATGGAGCATGACCAAACTATATGATTTTGTAGGGATGAACTTTATTTGGCCATGTTATTTTGAGAAGACATGATTGCTTATCTAGTGACCAGACCTCAAACGGTCCAATCTCTGTGCTCCGGTGTCATCCCTGGATCAGTAATGCTGACACCACACAGTACTTGAAGGATTTATAACGGAGTAGCAATCACACACTTATTACATCGAGTGTCTCAAAAGTGAACTTATTACAATAAATATGGCATAAGGCCATCTAATAACGATAATAGTGGAAGGCTTGGAAGATAAGTGAGTCCATCAACTCCAACAGCATCACTGAGTATAGAACCACGACCTAAAAGCACCTTACTCGTCGTCTGAAAAGTCTGCAACATGAACGTTGCAGCCCGAAACGGGTCAGCACATGGAATATGCTCGCAATGTAACACATAGAGAGCAATGAAAGAATAAGGCTATACTACATGCATATTTGGCTGGTGGAAAGCTCTATGGTTACAGTTTTGCGTAAAGCCAATTTTTCCCTACTGCAAAGGAATACATTTTATTTAGCTATCATGGTGGTTGTTAAACATTGAGAGTGTAGACACCCTCTCAATCCCAATTAAACATCATCATTAAAAACCCAACAAATTAATTAGAGTAACATTATGAGATTCACATGATAATCCAAGTACTAGATACTCAAGATGTCCATAACCGGGGACACGGCTAACCATGATTAGTTTTTACACTCTGTAGAGGTTTGCGCCCTTTTCCCCACAAGACTCGATCTCCTCCGTTGGGATTCTCGCACTACATGGTGTTTGAGAAACGGATGACCGAGACATAGTCTTTCAGAAGCGCTAGCACCTTACGATCGGCTGCACACGGAAGTTTCTAGTATGAATAATCTCATGATCCCTTTGAGCCTGGGTGGCGGTCCAAAAGAAAAACAGGCAATCGCTGGAATACCCAGGTGCCTCAATCCACCCAGATGTGTGTTTAAGTTGCCACCTTAGATAAACAATTAATTTAACAATCTCACATCTGTCATGGATACACTCACCCAATCCACGTCTACTAGCATAGCATGGCAATATAAGCAAACGTAGAATTAACTCCCAAGGGTTTGATAATAACATAGGTAATAGGTACTACCTCATCTACTTCCCAAAACCCACAATTTAATTAGATCCTAATCATGCAATGTGTGAGGATTGATCTAATGCAATAAAACTAGGTAGTAGGAGGTATGATCAAAGTGTTACTTGCCTTGCTGATGATCCGCAAAACCTAGCGATTCGAAGTAGCAAGCGGCGCACTCCGGGTAATCTATCGCAAACAAACAAGCATACAATAAGTACTCAACTAATGCACAGGTAAAACTCAAATAAGAGATCTAACCAGAAAGTTCAACTTAAGAGCTCTGGTTGGCAAAAAGAACCAAATCGAACGAAGCAACGAAAGACAAACGGCAAAAGAAACAAGCTTCGTTTACTATTCTGGATCTAGGTCAAATTTTACAAAGGCAAAAACTTGTTTGAGTTGGTTAAACGGAAAGAGGGTTTTGAGACGAAACTCCAGGCCCTTGAATCGCCTGATTCCGATAAACGAACGAAAAGTTATACTAAAACGAAAATCAGATCAGAAATCACGATCAGAAAAATCGCGGAATAAATCCGAGAAAAAGAAAAACGACGAACAGATTAACGAACGAACGTTCGTTATCTGGATCTAAACGATGAACGCGTTCGTTAAAACAAACGAACGAGCGAACGCTCGCTAATTAACTAAACCGAAAAAACCGATCTATCTAAAAAACGGATCTAAAAACAACCAATGAAAAACCGACGAAAAAACCGAATGGTTTTTCTAAAAAAAACGGCAGCGGCGGCGGCGGCGGGATCGACCTCGTCGGCGGCGGCGACGGTGGGCGGTGCGGCGGCGGCGGCTGGGCTCGGGCGCGGCTTTGGGTTAGGGCGACGGTGGCTTGGGCTGATTCGGGCCCCGGGGCGCGCTATATAAAGGCCCCCCTGAGGAGTCCGGGCCAAACACGGCTCGTAGTCGGTTCGCTCTTTTTTTTATTATGCGCAGAAAAACAAACAAAAGGAATACTAAACGGACTCCAAAAATCCCGAAATAAATTTTCCCCAGCTTCTAAAATCAAGACGCACAGGATGAACATTTATTTTGGGCCTAAATGCAATTTTGAAAATACGCATTTTTCCTAAATTCAAATAAAATAGCAAATAAATCCAAAATAAAATCTTATTTGATTTTATTATTAAATCCTCAATATTTCTTTATTTTGGGAAAGTCATTTTATTCCCTCTCTCATATTTTTGTAATAGAAATAATTGAAGATAAGATAAATAAAATCAAATGATCCTATTTTCAAAATTTGAGAAAACTCAAATATGAGAATAATGAAATCCCCAACTCTCTCTGAGGGTCCTTGAGTTGTGTAGAATTTCTAGGATCAACCAAAATGCAAATAAATATGATATGTAATGATGATCTAATGTATAACATTCCAAATTGAAAATTTGGGATGTTACAAACCTACCCCCCTTAAGATGAATCTCGCCCTCGAGATTCGGGTTGGCTAGAGAATAGGTGAGGGTGGTCCTTCAGCAGATCTTCCTCTCGCTCCCAGGTGGCTTCATCCTTCGTGTGGTGGCTCCACTAAACTTTGCAAAACTTGATAACCTTGCTGCGGGTGACTCGGCTGGCATACTAAAGAATCTTGACCGGTTTCTCCTCATAGGTCAAATCACTGTCCAACTGAATAGCTTCCAGCGGCACTGTGTCTCTCAGCGGTATATCAGCCATCTCTGCATGGCACTTCTTCCATTGGGAAACGTGGAATACATCATGAACTCCTGACAATCCTTTGGGCAATTCCAACTTATAGGCTACTTCTCCCATACGCTCCAAAACCTTGTATGGTCCTACAAAACGTGGCGCTAACTTTCCCTTAACTCCAAAGCGCTTACCTCCTCCAAGTGGAGATACTCGAAGATAAACTCGGTCTCCGACTTCGTAAACTGTCTCCTTGCGTTTAGAATCTGCGTAGCTCTTCTGCCTGGACTGGGCTACCTTGAGCCTATCGCGAATCAATTTCACCTTCTGTTCAGACTCCTTAATCAGATCCGGTCCAAACAACTGGCGGTCTCCAACTTCATCCCACGACAATGGGGTCCTGCACCTCCTTCCGTACAAGGCTTCGAAAGAGGCCATCTTCAAACTGGATTGATAACTGTTGTTGTAAGAGAACTCTGCGTATGGCAAATTCTCATCCCAACTAGATCCGTAATCTAGCGCACAAGCTCTCAGTATATCCTCCAAAATCTGATTGACTCTCTCGATCTGTCCATCTATTTGTGGATGGAAAGCTGTACTGAACTCTAGCCTGGTACCCAAAGTTTCATGCAACTGATTCTAGAACTTTGAGGTAAACTGGATTCCTCTATCTGATACAATGCTCCTTGGAACTCCGTGCAGACATATGATCCTGGTCATGTATATCTTTGCCAACTTGGCACTAGTGTAGGTAGTCTTCACTGGGATGAAATTAGCTACCTTTGTCAAACGATCGACTACAACCCAAATCGAGTCATAGCCTAAACGAGTTCTGGGCAATCTTGTGATAAAATCCATGCCTAACTTATCCCACTTCCATTCGGGTATTGGCAATGGCTGTAGCAATCCTGCTGGCTTCTGATGCTCTGCCTTTACTCTCTGACATACATCACAAACTGCTACATACTCCGCAATATCCTTCTTCATTCCGGTCCACTAGAAAGTATCCTTCAAATCGAAATACATCTTGGTATTTCCTGGGTGAATCGAATATGGTGAATCATGGGCCTCCTGCAGAATTAACTTCCTGATCTCCGGGTCATTGGGCACATAAACACGGTCTTCAAACCATAAGGTATCGTGCTCATCCTCACGAAATCCTTTAGCTTTTCCTTTGCTCATTTTATCCTTAATAGAAGCAATCTCCTTGTCAGTCTTCTGGGCTTCTCTGATCTTATCCATCAAGGTAGACTGAATTTCCAATGCTGCTACATAGCCTCTCGGAACTATCTCCAAACATAGCTCACGAAGATTTTCGGCTAACTCCCTTGGTGATTCTCCCGTCATTAAGGTGTTGACATGACTTTTACGGCTCAGCGCATCGGCTACTACGTTAGCCTTTCCAGGGTGATAATGCAATCTCATATCATAATCCTTGATGAGCTCCAACCATCTCCTTTGCCTGAGATTCAACTCCTTCTGTGTGAAAATGTACTTCAAACTCTTGTGATCCGTGTACACTTCACAATGGTTTCCAATGAGAAAGTGTCTCCAAGTTTTCAATGCATGCACTACGGCTGCTAACTCCAAATCATGCGTGGCATAATTTAACTCATGCGGCTTAAGCTGTCATGAGGCATATGAAAAAACTCTTCCTTCCTGCATAAGCACTGCTCCAAGTCCTCGATGTGAAGCGTCACAATACACATCATAATCCTTGGTTTGATCCGGAAAAATCAACACTGGTGAGGTAACCAAACGTTTCTTCAACTCCTGGAAACTAGCCTCACACTCCTCAGTCCATTTGAACTTGGTATACTTCTTCAACAACTCCGTCATAGGCTTCGCAATCCTTGAGAAATTTTCAATGAATCTCCGGTAGTATCCTGCGAGTCCAAGAAAACTCCGGATCTCTCCAACTATTGTTGGGGCTTCCCAGTTTGTCACAGTGTCAACCTTGGTGGGATCTACTGCTATACCTTATCCGGATATAACGTGTCCTAGGAATCCAACTTCCTTCAACCAAAATTCACATTTGCTAAACTTGTCATATAACTGATGTTCTCTGAGCTTCCCAAGTACCAAACGCAAATGCTCCTTATGCTCCTCTTCATTCTTCGAGTAAATCAGAATATCATCAATGAACACTACGACGAACTTATCCAAAAATGCCATAAACACTTTGTTCATCATGTTCATAAAATATGCCGGTGCGTTAGTCAGGCCAAATGACATAACGGTGTACTCGTACAACCCATACCTGGTGGTAAAAGCCGTCTTAGGTATATCCTGTTCTCGTATCTTCAACTGATGGTATCCTGATCGCAGATCGATCTTGGAAAATACCTTAGCTCCTTGCAATCGATCAAACAGATCATTGATCATCGGTAGTGGGTACTTGTTCTTGATTGTTACCTCATTCAACCCTCGATAATCAACAACCATCCTTAACGATCCATCCTTCTTCTCCACTAAAAGTACAAGCGATCCCCAAGGTGAAGAACTTGGGCGAATATAACCTTTATCCAGTAACTCTTTAATCTGCTTCTTAATCTTCTCCAAATCCTTTGCAGGCATCCTATACGGTCTTTTAGATATTGGTCCTGTGCCTGGCAAAAGCTCAATCAAAAACTCAATGTCTCTATCAGATGGCATGCCTGGCAACTCCTCTGGAAATACATCGGGGAAATCCTTCACTACTGGTACTTCCTCCTGCACAACTCTTGTTAACGAATTTACTTGAGTCCTTTTTGGCACATGTCGGGATACATACTTGATCCTTCTTCCTTCTGGGGTGGTAAGGAAAATTGACTTACTGGCACAATCGATGTTTCCTCCATACATCGACGGCCAATCCATACCCACAATTACATCCAAACCTTGTGATTCCAAAATGATTAAATCCGAGGGAAACACATGCCTACCTATACTCAATGGCACTTGAAAACATCCCTTACTGGCCATATACTCCGCTCCTGGTGAGCTTACTAACATAGGTGTTCTAAAAACCTTAGTGGGCAGGTTATACTTATCCACAAATCCCCATGATATGTATGAATGTGATGCGCCAGTATCAAAAAGAACGATTGCAGTAAATGTCTTAACCAAAAACTTACCGATTACTGCTTCCGGCTGATCTTCAACCTCCTCCACGTTAACGTGGTTCACCTGTCCCCTATTGAAAGTGTTCGGCTTCTTCCCAGAGCTTCCATTGCCATTTCCATTCTGGGATTCAGGACATTCATTGGCATAATGTCCGGTCTTCTGGCACTTAAAGCAAGTGACTTGGCTCAGGTCTCTTTTGGCTGGGGTTGATGAGTTGGTACGGTTCTGGCCGTTGCTTCCTCCATTCCCATTACCATTCTTGGGGCCATTATGATTGTGTGAGCTACCTCCTCCATGAGTATGCTGAAAATGTCCTCCAGGTCTAGGGGTAAAATGTGGCTTCTGCTGAGCTCCAGAATTGTACTTCCCTTCTCCATACTTCCTCTTGCGGTTCTCAATTTGCTGCTGCTTCCCTTCAATCATAAGAGCACAATCTACCAGCTCCTGGTAGTTGTTGAAGGTTGCTACCATCAACTGCATGCTCAACTCATCATTCAGTCCTTCCAGAAACTTCTCCTGCTTAGCTGCATCCGTAGCAACGTCATCCGGGGCATAACGTGCTAGCTTACTAAAGTCCTCTACATACTGGCCAACTGTCCGTCCTCCTTGGCGCAAGTTGCGAAACTCTCGCTTCTTCATGGACATAGCTCCTGCTGAAACATGGGCAATACGGAAATCCTGCTGGAACTAGTCCCATGTGACAGTGTCGATAGGGAAAGTGGCTGTGAAATTCTCCCACCATGATGCTACGGGTCCGTCAAGCTGATGTGCGGCAAACTTCACCTTTTTCGCATCTGTGCATCCTGCTGTGGTCAACTCCCTTGCTGTCTTGCGGAGCCAATCATCTGCTACTATAGGCTCGGTGCTACTGGAGAGGCTCGGTGCTACTGGAGAACACCGGCGGATTCATCCTAAGAAAACGGGCTAAGTGATCAACAGGTGGTGGTGGCGGTGGGTTGTTGTTGTTGTTCCCCTGATTCTGATTCTAGACTAGCAACTGCATTAATGTGTTCTGCTGCTGGTTCAACTGAGTGAGCTCCGGTGGGAAGGTAAATCCGGGGTCACGTCTCGGAGGCATCGGAGGGGTTTAGAAAAGATGAGATTTAAGAATAGAGAGGGGGTCTAAAGAGAAAACCTACCCATATTGACATGAGGAAAAAGCAAACAATTCACTTCATTCAATCAAACAAGGGCATACAATCAGTCTAACTATCGCAAAAGTGCTCGGACTACTATATTTACATGGTGGACTACTACTACTGTTGGGGTGGTCTACTAGAAATATTCTTCAGTTGCAGATTCCGTGATATCTGCTCCAGCTTCATCAACATAGTCATCATCGCTATCATCTGGATCCGAGTCGGTGTCGTCGATGATGATGTAGTCTTCTGGGCGAATCTCCTTGGGTTCTTCGTCTTCTTCTACTGATGTAGGGTCTCCCATAAATATTTGGATCTTCTTGATCAGGTCGTCATTCTTCTCCACTAGTACTTCGATTTCCTCTTCATAATCTTCATGTGTAGCCTTGAGTTCTTCCGCCATTTCCGTGATTCTTGTCCTCGCCTTCTTCAGATCTATCATGTCTGCGCACATCTGGTTCTCCTGACACCGAATGTGCTGGTTTAACTCCTGGTTAAAAGCTGCAATTGATCTATCCTTCTTGGTGCTGATCATCTCCCATTGCTCCTCTCGGCGCCCACAAATCTGGTAGATAGTATCCTTGAGATCATTGCGGTAAACTTCTCCAATACGTCCCATGGCGATGTGAGCTGCCATGCTTTTTCCTAGACTCCAGGTTGGTGCATCAAAGGAAAATTCTATGGGTTTGGTGACTGGCATGAACGTCCTTCCTGGAACTTCAACTTGAATCATCCAACGCTCCTCTTCAGGTAAAGTGGCGTTGTAGGTCCCGGTGAAGCTTGGTACTTCGATGTTCAGATATCTAGCGACTTCCTTCAAGTGATGTCCAAAGGGTGTATCTTCATCCGGTTGTGTGAACTTGTTCCATGCATCCGCCATCCTAAAAGAGTAGAAAAGATGAGAAGTCAGAATGAGAAGAGTGAGTAGTGATCTTGGGCTTTAGCTTAGTGGTCGTGTCCTAGAGTCAGCGTGTGCTCTGATACCATCTTGTAGCGACCAGACCTCAGACGGCCCAATCTCTGTGCTCCGGTGTCATCCCTGGATCAGTAATGCTGACACCACACAGTACTTGAAGGATTTATAACAGAGTAGCAATCACACACTTATTACATCGAGTGTCTCAAAAGAGAACTTATTACAATAAATATGGCAAAAGGCCATCTAATAACGATAACAGCGGAAGGCTTGGAAGATAAGTGAGTCCATCAACTCCAACGACATCACTCAGTATAGAACCACGACCTAAAAGCACCTTACTCGTCGTCTGAAAAGTCTGCAACATGAACGTTGCAGCCCGAAACGGGTCAGCATATGGAATATGCTGGCAATGTAACACATAGAGAGCAATGAAAGAATAAGGCTATACTACATGCATATTTGGCTGGTGGAAAGCTCTATGGTTACAGTTTTGCGTAAAGACAATTTTTCCCTACTGCAAAGGAATAAATTTTATTTAACTATCATGGTGGTTGTTAAACATTGAGAGTGTAGACACCCTCTCAATCTCAATTAAACATCATCATTAAAAACCCAACAAATTAATTAGAGTAACATGATGAGATTAACATGATAATCCAAGTACTAGATACTCAAGATGTCCATAACCGGGGACACGGCTAACCATGATTGGTTTTTAGACTCTGCGGAGGTTTGCGCACTTTTCGCCCACAAGACTCGATCTCCTCCGTTGGGATTCTCGCACTACATGGTGTTTCAGAAACGGATGACCGAGACATAGTCTTTCAGAAGCGCTAGCACCTTACGATCGGGTAGACCGTTACACTTACTTTCCCCTACATCTTCTAGTCTACCACTGTAAGAGTTCGCACAACTTAATCAACTATGCTAGAGTCCATAGTAGCTTGTGGCTGCACACGGAAGTTTCTAGTATGAATAATCTC
This sequence comes from Triticum urartu, assembly GCF_003073215.2. Classification (NCBI taxonomy): domain Eukaryota; kingdom Viridiplantae; phylum Streptophyta; class Magnoliopsida; order Poales; family Poaceae; genus Triticum; species Triticum urartu. The sequence continues at coordinate 100,565,620 of NC_053023.1, forward strand.
ATGATCCCTTTGAGCCTGGGTGGCGGTCCAAAAGAAAAACAGGCAATCGCTGGAATACCCAGGTGCCTCAATCCACCCAGATGTGTGTTTAAGTTGCCACCTTAGATAAACCATTAATTTAACAATCTCACATCTGTCATGGATACACTCACCCAATCCACGTATACTAGCATAGCATGGCAATATAAGCAAACGTAGAAGTAACTCCCAAGGGTTTGATAATAACACAGGTAATAGGTACTACCTCATCTACTTCCCAAAACCCACAATTAAATTAGATCCTAATCATGCAATGTGTGAGGATTGATTTAATGCAATAAAACTGGGTAGTAGGAGGTATGATCAAAGTGTTACTTGCCTTGTTGATGATCCGCAAAACCTAGCGATTCGAAGTAGCAAGCGGCGCACTCCGGGTACTCTATCGCTAACAAACAAGCATACAATAAGTACTCAACTAATGCAGAGGTAAAACTCAAATAAGAGATCTAACCAGAAAGTTCAACTTAAGAACTCCGGTTGGCAAAAAGAACCAAATTGAACGAAGCAACGAAAGACAAACGGCAAAAGAAACAAGCTTCGTTTACTATTCTGGATCTAGGTCAAATTTTACAGAGGCAAAAACTTGTTTGAGTTGGTTAAACGGAAAGAGGGTTTCGAGACGAAACTCCAGGTACTTGAATCGCCTGATTCCGATAAACGAGCGAAAATTTATACTAAAACGAAAATCGGATCAGAAATCACGATCAGAAAAATCGCGGAATAAATCCGAGAAAAAAGAAAAACGACGAACGGATTAACGAACGAAAATTCGCTATCTGGATCTAAACGGTGAACGCGTTTGGTAAAACGAACGAAGGAGCGAACGCTCGCTAATTAACTAAACCGAAAAAACCGATCTATCTAAAAACGGATCTAAAAATATCGACGAAAAACCGACGGAAAAACCGAATGGTTTTTCTAAAAAAATGGCGGCGGCGGCGGGATCGACCTCGTCGGCGGGCGGCGGCTGGGCTCGGGCGCGGCTTAGGGTTAGGGCGACGGTGGCTTGGGCTGATTCGGGCCCCGGGGCGCGCTATATAAAGCCCCCCCCCTGAGGAGTCCGGGCCAAACACGGCCCATAGTCGGTTCGCTCTTTTTTTTATTACGCGCAGAAAAACAAACAAAATGAATATGAAACAGACTCCAAAAATCCCAAAATAATTTTTCCCCGACTTCTAAAATCAAGCCGCACAGGATGAACATTTATTTGGGGCCTAAATGCAATTTTAAAAAATGTGCATTTTTCCTAAATTCAAATAAAATAGCAAATAAATCCAAAATAAAATCTTATTTGATTTTATTATTAAATCCTCAATATTTCTTTATTTTGGGAAAGTCATTTTATTTCCTCTCTCATATTTTTATAATAAAAATAATTGAAGATAAGATAAATAAAATCAAATGATCCTATTTTCAAAATTTAAGAAAACTCAAATATGAAAATAACGAAATCCCCAACTCTCTCCGAGGGTCCTTGAGTTGCGTAGAATTTCTAGGATCAACCAAAATGCAAATAAATATGATATGCAATGATGATCTAATGTATAACATTCCAAATTGAAAATTTGGGATGTTACATCTTAGTTAGTATGCTTGAAGTATTATTATTTTTATGTCAATATTGAACTTTTATCTTGAATCTTTCGGATCTGAACATTCATGCCACAATAAAGAAAATTACATTGAGAAATATGTTAGGAAGCATTCCACATCAAAAATTCTGTTTTTATCATTTACCTACTCGAGGACGAGCAGGATTTAAGCTTGGGGATGCTTGAAACATCTCCAACGTATCTATAATTTTTGATTGTTCCATGCTATTATATTATATGTTTTGTATGATAACGGGCTTTATTTTTACACTTTTATATTATTTTTGGGACTAACCTATTAACCGGAGGCCCATCCCAAATCGCTGTTTTTTTACCTATTTCAGTGTTTCATAGAAAAGGAATATCAAACAGAGTCCAAACGGAATGAAACCTTCGGGAACATGATTTTTGGAACAAACGTGATCCAGAGGACTTGGAGTGGACGTCAAGCAATCAACGAGGCGGCCACGAGGCAGGAGGACGTGCCTACCCCCTGGGCACGCCCTCCCCCTCGTGGGCCCCTCGTTGCTCCACCGGCCTACTTCTTCCTCATATATATATATATATATTCATATACCCTGCAAACATCCTGGAGCACCATGAAACCCTATTTCCACCGCCGAAACCTTCTGTACCCAAGAGATCCCATCTTGGGGCCTTTTTCGGAGCTCCATCGAAGGGGGCATCCATCACGGAGGGCCTCTACATCAACTCCATGGCCCCTCCGATGATGTGTGAGTAGTTTACCTCAGACCTTCGGGTCCATAGCTAGTAGCTAGATGGCTTCTTCTCTCCCTTTGGATCTCCATACAAAGTTCTCCTCGATTATATTGGAGATCTATTCGATGTTATCTTATTTTGCGGTGTGTTTGTCGAGATCTGATGAATTGTGGGTTTATGATCAAGTTTATCTATGAACAATATTTGAATCTTCTCTGAATTATTTTATGTATGATTGGTTTATCTTTGCAAGTCTCTTCGAATTATCAGTTTGGTTTGGCCTACTAGATTGATCTTTCTTGCAATGGGAGAAGTGCTTAGCTTTGGGTTCAATCTTGCGGTGCTCGATCCCAGTGACAGGAAGGGAAACGACACCTATTGTATTGTTGCCATCGAGGATAAAAAGATGGGGTTTATATCATATTTCATGAGTTTATCCATCTACATCATGTCATCTTGCTTAAGGCGTTACTCTGTTCTTATGAACTTAATACTCTAGATGCATGCTGGATAGCGGTCGATGTGTGGAGTAATAGTAGTAGATGCAGGCAGGAGTCGGTCTACTTGTCACGGGCCTGATGCCTATATACATGATCATGCCTAGATATTCTCATAATTATTCTCTTTTCTATCAATTGCTCGATAGTAATTTGTTCACCCACCGTAATACTTATGATATCTTGAGAGAAGCCACTAGTGAAACCTATGGCCCCTGGGTCTATTTTCCATCATACAAGTTTCCAATCTATTTTATTTTGCAATCTTTACTTTCAATCTATATCATAAAAATACCAAAAATACTTACCTTATTATTATCATCTCTATCAGATCTCACTCTTGCAAGTGGCCGTGAAGGGATTGACAACCCCTTTATCGCGTTGGTTGTGAGGTTCTTATTTGTTTGTCTAGGTACGAGGTGAATCGCGCGTGGTCTCCTACTGGATTGATACCTTGGTTCTCAAAAACTAAGGGAATACTTACGCTGCTTTACTACACCACCCTTTCCTCTTCAAGGGAAAACCAACGCAGTGCTCAAGAGGTAGCAAGAAGGATTTCTGGCGCTGTTGCCGGGGAGACTCACGCCAAGTCAAGTCAAGATTTGATCTCCCGCCAACGTGCGATTTCTGGCGCCGTTGCCGGGGAGATCTACGCCAAGTCAAGACATACCAAGTACCCATCACAACTCTTATCCTTCGAATTACATTATTTGCCATTTGCCTCTCGTTTTCCTCTCCCCCACTTCACCTTGCTGTTTTATTCGCCCTCTTTACCTTTCGCCCTCTTTTTCTGTTCGCCTCTTTTTCGCTTGCTTCTTGTTTGCTTGTGTGTTGGATTTCTTGCTTGTCACGATGGCTCAAGATAATACTAAATTGTGTGACTTTGCCAATACCAACAATAATGATTTTATTACTCTAAAAAACAATAATGATTTTATTAGCACTCCGATTGCTCCTATTACCGATGCTGAATCTTGTGAAATTAATACTGCTTTGCTGAATCTTGTCATGAAAGATTTGTTTTCTGGCCTTCCTAGTGAAGATGCCGCTACCCATCTAAACAACTTTTTTGATTTGTGTGATATGCAAAAGAAGAAAGATGTAGACAACGATATTGTTAAACTTAAGCTATTTCCATTTTCGCTTAGAGATCATGCAAAAGCTTGGTTTTCGTCTTTGCCTAAAAATAGTATTAATTCATGGAATAAGTGCAAAGATGCTTTTATCTCTAAGTATTTTCCTCCCGCTAAGATCATGTCTCTTAGAAACGATATTATGAATTTTAAGCAACTTGATCATGAACATGTTGCACAATCTTGGGAGAGGATGAAATTAATGATACGTAATTGCCCTACACATGGTTTGAATTTGTGGATGATTATACAAATTTTTTATGCCGGATTGAATTTTGATTCTACAAATCTTTTAGGTTCGGTCGCGGGAGCACTTTTATGGAAATCACTTTGCAAATCTCTTCGAATTATCCGTTTGGTTTGGCCAACTAGATTGGTAGTTCTTGCCATGGGAGAAGTGCTTAGCTTTGGGTTCGATCTTGCGGTGTCCTTTCCCAGTGACAGAAGGGGCAGCAAGGCACGTATTGCATCGTTGCCATCGAGGATAACAAGATGGGGTTTATTTCATATTGCATGAATTTATCTCTCTACATCATGTCATCTTGCTTAAGGCGTTACTCTGTTTTTAACTTAATACTCTAGATGCATGCTAGATAGCGGTCAATGAGTGGAGTAATAGTAGTAGATGCAGAATCGTTTCGGTCTACTTGTCACGGACGTGATGCCTATATACATGATCATGCCTAGATATTCTCATAACTATTCTCAATTCTGTCAATTTCTCAACAGTAATTTGTTCACCCACCGTAGAATACTTATGCTCTTGAGAGAAGCCACTAGTGAAACCTATGGCCCCGAGTCTATTCTCATCATATTAATCTCCATCACTTTAATCTTGCGTTGCTTTTTTACTTTGCCTTTACTTTTTACTTTGCATCTTTATACCAAAAATACCAAAAATATTATATCCATCAGATCTCACTCTCATAAGTGACCGTGAAGGGATTGACAACCCCTAATCGCGTTGGTTGCGAGTAGCTATCGTTTTGTGTAGGTACGAGGGACTTGAGCGTGGCCTCCTACTGGATTGATACCTTGGTTCTCAAAAACTGAGGGAAATACTTACACTACTTTGCTGCATCATCCCTTCCTCTTCGGGGAAAACCAACGCAAGCTCAAGAGGTAGCAAGAAGGATTTCTGGTGCCGTTGCCGGGGAGTCTACGCAAAAAGTCAACATACCAAGTACCCATCACAATCCCTATCTCTCGCATTACATTATTTGCCATTTGCCTCTCGTTTTCCTCTCCCCCACTTCACCCTTGCCGTTTTATTCGCCCTCTCTCTCTCTATCCTCCCTCTCTTTTTCTGTTTGCCTCTTTTCCCTCGCCATGTCAGAACCAAAAAGAGTTGGGGGTTCTCTCCCAAGTTCTAGTGCTTTAGACAATCCTGCTATCTTATCTAAACTCATAAATCGGAATGCTATAGAACAACTTGCCGGAGTTATCAATGAGAACCTTAGTAATTTTGATGAAGATGATTCTGGAATTTTACGTTATTTACTTGATGAATCTTTGAAAGATGCTTGGGATAGGCTGTTAAGGATCCGGGCTAGCTATGTACCCCAATATCAAATTGAGGTTTACTTAAAAAGCTTTTATGTTGGGCTACCCGCTTCGTTCAAACAAGTTTTAGATTCTATTTTCGAGGGGGATTTTCTTGAAGGGGACCCCATAGATACCTATGAGATGATGAAAACTATATTTGGGTACCCCATTAATGAGAAAACTGAAATCACATCTCTCTTGCTTTCTTACCAAAACGAATCTATTAAAGAGATAAAAGCTAGCCTAGATGCCAATTTCTGCAACATTCTTAATCTTTATTATACCATTAATGGACATGTAATCTGTCAAAATAGAAAGATTAATTCCATAGATAAAAATTTTACTCTCTTTTTCTCTAAAACCAAAGATGGCAATACCTAGATCTATCCTCGCTTTTATGCCTAGCTAGGGGCGTTAAACGATAACGCTTGTTGGGAGGCAACCCAATTTTATTTTTATTCCTTGATTTTATGCTTAGTAATAAATAAATAATTTAGCCTCTGTTTTGGTTTTGTTTTTGTGTTTAATTAGTGTTTGTGCCAAGTAGAACCGTTGGGAAGACTTGAGGAAAGTCTTGTTGAACTTGCTGTAAAAAACAGAAACTTTAGCGCTCACGAGAACTGCTGTCATTTTTATTTGGAGAGTGCTATTTAGTTAATTAATTTTTCAGATGATTAATAGATAAATTCCTCATGTCCAGAAATTTATTTTAGAATTTTTGGGGTTCCAGATATTGCGCTAGCTACAGATTACTACAGACTGTTCTGTTTTTGACAGATTCTGTTTTTCGTGTGTTGTTTGCTTATTTTGATGAATCTATGGCTAGTAAAATAGTTTATAATCCATAGAGAAGTTGGAATACAGTAGGTTCAACACCAATATAAATAAATAATGAGTTCATTACAGTACCTTGAAGTGGTCTTTTGTTTTCTTTCGCTAACGGAGCTCACGAGTTTTCTATTTTAAGTTTTGTGTTGTGAAGTTTTCAAGTTTTGGGTGAACTCTTTTGATGGATTATGGAACAAGGAGTGGCAAGAGCCTAAGCTTGGGTATGCCCATGGCTCCCCCAAGATAATCCAAGGACACCAAAAAGTCAAAGCTTGGGGATGCCCCGGAAGGCATCCCCTCTTTCGTCCACTTCCATCGGTAATTTACTTGGAGCTATATTTTTATTCACCAACATGATATGAGTTTTGGTTGGAGCGACTTGTATTATTTTTGTCTGTGTGTTTTAGTATGCCACAATCATCCTTTCTGTACACACCTTTTGAGAGAGCCATACATGAATTAAATTATGATAGAATACTCTATGTGCTTCACTTATATCTTTTGAGCTATGTAGTTTTGCTCTATCTGCTTCACTTATATCTTTTGAGCGTTATAATTTTTCTCTATGTGCTTCACTTAGATATTTTAGAGCACGGTGGTGGATTTGTTTTAAAGAAACTATTGATCTCTCATGCTTCACTTAAATTATTTTGAGAGTCTCTTAATAGCATGGTAATTTGCTTAATAGTAATATGCTTGGTATTCAAGATTTGTGAAACTTTCTTTTGAGTGTGTTGAATACTAAAAAAGATTGAAACTTGATAATTGTTTTGAGATATGGAGGTGATAATATTAAAGTCATTATAGTTGAGTAGTTGTGAATTTAAAGAATACTTGTGTTAAAGTTTGTGATTCCCGTAGCATGCACGTATGGTGAACCGTTATGTGATGAAGTCGGAGCATGATTTATTTATTGATTATCTTCCTTATGAGTGGTGGTCGGGGACGAGCGATGGTCTTTTCCTACCAATCTATCCCCCTAGGAGCATGCACATAATACTTTGCTTTGATAACTTCTAGATTTTTGCAATAAGTATATGAGTTCTTTATGACTAATGTTGAGTCCATGGATTATACGCACTCTCACCCTTCCATCTTTGCTAGCCTCTCTAATATCGCGAACCTTTCGCCGGTATCATACACCTACCATATACCTTCCTCAAAACAGCCACCATACCTACCTATTATGGCATTTCCATAGCCATTCCGAGATATATTGCCATGCAACTTTCCACCGTTTATTATGACACACTCCATCATTGTCATATTGCATATCCCGGTACACCGCCGGAGGCATTCATATAGAGTCATATTTTGTTCTAAGTATCGAGTTGTAATTGTTGAATTGTAAGAAAAATAAAAGTGTGATGATCATCATTATTAGAGCATTGTCCCAAGTGAGGAAAGAATGATGGAGACTATGATTCCCCCATAAGTCGGGATGAGACTCCGGACGAAAAAAAAGAGGCCAAAGAAGCCCAAATAAAAAGAGGCCATAAAAAAGGAGAAAAGGCCCAAATAAAAAATGAAATGAGAGAAAAAGAGAGAAGGGACAATGTTACTATCATTTTACCACACTTGTGCTTCAAAGTAGCACCATGATCTTCATAGTAGAGAGTCTCTCATGTTATCACTTTCATATACTAGTGGGAATCTTTCATTATAGAACTTGGCTTGTATATTCCAATGATGGGCTTCCTCAAATTGCCCTAGGTATTCATGAGCAAGCAAGTTGGATGCACACCCACTTAGTTTCTTTTTGAGCTTTCATATACTTATAGCTCTAGTGCATCCATTTCATGGCAATCCCTACTCACTCACATTAATATCTATTGATGGGCATCTCCATAGCCTGTTGATACGCCTAGTTGATGTGAGACTATCTTCTCCTTTTTGTCTTCTCCACAACCACCATTCTATTCCACCTATAGTGCTATATCCATGGCTCACGCTCATGTATTGCGTGAAGATTGAAAAAGTTTTGAAAAAGTTAGAGTATGAAACAATTGCTTGGCTTGTCATCGGGGTTGTGCATGATTTAAATACTTTATGTGGTGAAGATAGAGCATAGCCAGACTATATGATTTTGTAGGGATAACTTTCTTTGGCCATGTTATTTTGTGAAGACATAATTGCTTTGTTAGTATGCTTGAAGTATTATTATTTTTATGTCAATATAAACTTTTGTCTTGAATCTTTCGAATCTGAATATTCATATCACAATTAAGAAGATTTACATTGAAATTATGCCAAGTAGCACTCCGCATCAAAAATTCTCTTTTTATCATTTACCTACTCGAGGATGAGCAGGAATTAAGCTTGGGGATGCCTGATACGTCTCCAACGTATCTATAATTTTTTATTGCTCCATGCTATATTATCTACTGTTTTGGACTATATTGGGCTTTATTTTCCACTTTTATATTATTTTTGGGACTAACCTATTAATCGGAGGCCCAGCCCAGAATTGCTGCTTTTTGCCTATTTCAGTGTTTCGAAGAAACGGAATATCAATCGGAGTCTAAACGGAATAAAACCTTCGGGAACATGATTTTCTCACCGAACGTGATCCAAGAGACTTGGACCCTACTCCAAGGAGTCAAAGAGGCGGTCACGAGGGTGGGGGCCGCCCCCCCTAGGGCGCGCCCCCTGCCTCGTGGGCCCCTCGATGCTCCAGCGACATACTCCTTCCTCATATATATTCCTACGTACCCCCAAACGATCAGAAGGGGAGCCAAAAACCTAATTCCACTGCCGCAACTTTCTGTATCCACGAGATCCCATCTTGGGGCCTGTTCCGGAGCTCCGCCGGAGAGGGCCGTCATCACGGAGGGCTTCTACATCATCATAGCCTCTCCGATGAAGTGTGAGTAGTTTACCTCAGACCTTCGGGTCCATAGTTAGTAGCTAGATGGCTTCTTCTCTCTTTTTGGATCTCAATACAAAGTTCTCCCCCTCTCTTGTGGAGATCTATTCGATGTAATCTTCTTTTTGCGGTGTGTTTGTTGAGACCGATGAATTGTGGGTTTATGATCAAGTCTATCTATGAATAATATTTAAATCTTCTCTGAATTCTTTTATGTATGATTGGTTATCTTTGCAAGTCTCTTCGAATTATCCGTTTGGTTTGGCCAACTAGATTGGTAGTTCTTGCCATGGGAGAAGTGCTTAGCTTTGGGTTCGATCTTGCGGTGTCCTTTCCAAGTGACAGAAGGGGCAGCAAGGCATGTATTGCATCGTTGCCATCGAGGATAACAATATGGGGTTTATTTCATATTGCATGAATTTATCTCTCTACATCATGTCATCTTGCTTAAGGCGTTACTCTGTTTTTAACTTAATACTCTAGATGCATGCTGGATAGCGGTCGATGAGTGGAGTAATAGTAGTAGATGTAGAATCGTTTCGGTCTACTTGTCACGGACGTGATGCCTATATACATGATCATGCCTAGATATTCTCATAACTGTGCTCAATTCTGTCAATTGCTCAAGAGTAATTTGTTCACCCACCGTAAAATACTTATGCTCTTGAGAGAAGCCACTAGTGAAACTATGGCCCCCGGGTCTATTCTCATCATATTAATATCCATCACTTTAATCTTGCTTTGCTTTTTACTTTGCCTTTACTTTTTACTTTGCATCTTTATACCAAAAATACCAAAAATATTATATCTATCAGATCTCACTCTCGTAAGTGACCGTGAAGGGATTGACAACCCCTAATCGCGTTGGTTGCGAGTAGCTATCATTTTGTGCAGGTACGAGGGACTTGAGCGTGGCCTCCTACTGGATTGATACCTTGGTACTCAAAAATTAAGGGAAATACTTACGCTACTTTGCTGCATCATCCCTTCCTCTTCGGGGAAAACCAACGCAAGCTCAAGAGGTAGCAGTCCTTACTAGGTACGCTGAGTCAGAGACCACGAAAGACCCTAGCCTAGATGATTATTAGACCGGTAAGGTCAAGAGAAACGGTGGAGGCAAGGGCCACCAACAGGGCATTCAGGGCACATTGGCAACCATGGTGGTCAAAACAACAGCGGCAAGCGCAAACACCCGGAGGGCAGCTCAGATTTCATTGATAATACCAACACTGATTTCAAGGGCTAGAGAACGAATAGCTTCAGGATATCCTTCGGCATAAATAAAGCTCGTAATTTCGAGGAAGCCCTGAAAGGCCCGTATTCCAAACACATCCTCCCAGATAAGCCTCCTATTTATGATGAAAGTGGGTTTGGAAGAGTGTCAACACTAGGAAGTAATGATCCCACTATTTTGGAGGGTGTTGAATCTTATTGTAATAATTATTAAAGCGGATTTGGAAAGGTCGTGACTTTATTTAATGATGATTCCACTATTTCAGAAGAGGTTTCAATTGATTATGACAACAAAGTTGCTATCTACGATTATTATGGTGATGACATGTATGCTATAAAGAATAATGATAACCATGAAACTTGTCATCATGATTTTAATGTTCAATTTTATTATGTCAATCAAGTATCTCATGATAGTTATTTTGTTGAGTTTGCTCCCACTACTATTGATGAGAATAAATTTGCATATGTGTAGAAAAAAATCTCTGCTTATGAATCATGAAAATAATGCTTTATGTGATAGTAATATTTTTGAATTCATTCATGATGCTAATGAAAATTGTTATGAGAGAGGAACATATGCTTTTAGATATCTCACTAATATCAAGTTTCCACTCTATGTGTTGAAAATTTTGAAGTTATGATTGTTTTCCCTTCCTATGCTACTTGATTCTTGCTCCCATAAGTTGTTTTCTCACAAAATCCCTATGCATAGGAAGTGTGTTAGGCTTAAATTTGCTATCATATGCTTCTTGATGCTCCCATTATGTTTCAATTCTTATTTTATGTGAGCATCATTGAAATCATCATGCCTAGCTAAAAAGGCATTAAAGAAAAATGCTTGTTGGGATACAACCCAACATTTACCCCTACTTTTTTTGTGAGTTAACAATAGCTTTTGTTTCAATAAAGTGCCAAGTAAAGCCTTTGGGGTGATGTGGATGATAGTTGACTTGATTCTGTGCAAAAAGAAAAAACTTTTGCGACTAGTAACATAATTGTTTGAAATCACTGGAGCGTCAAAAAATTCTGAATTTTTACACATGATTTATATACAAATTTCCTAGGTTTTCCTAATTTTTCAGATTTTTTGGATCTATAGAAGTATGGTCATTCTTCAGATCATTAAAGATTGTTCTATTTTTGACAGATTCTGTTTTCGATGCAAAGTTTGCTTGTTTTCTAATTTCTATGGCTTATATTGGTCAATATAAATTGTGGAAATGATAAGGTATAGTAGGAATTGTGTGGGAATAATTATGAATCTTGTCTTGACAGTACCAAGGTGAATGATTTGTTCTTTATCATACTAACGCATCTCACGAAGTTCCGCTAACTTTTGTGTGATTGAAGTTTTCAATTTTTGTGTGAGACATAGATATGAGGAGAATAGGGAATAGCAAGACCCTAAGATTAGGGATGCCCAAGGCACCCCAAGGTAATATTCAAGGAATATCCAAGCAACTAAGCAGGGCATCCCCTCTTTCGTCTTCAACATTATCGTTTTTGAGATTTTTAGAAACCATGATATGAGAGGAATTAAGGAGACACAAGAGCTCAAGTTTGGTGATGCCCAAGGCATCCCAAGTTCATATTCCAAGAATTCTCAAGTTTCTAAGCTTGGGGATGCCACAGGAGGCATCCCACCTTTCTTCTTAAACAACTATTGGTTAGTTTTGGTTGAGCCTATGTTTTTTCTTGTTCACATGATATGTGCTATTCTTGGAGTGCCCTTTTATATATTTTGTTATTTAAATAAAATACTTAGATTTGAAAATTTTAAATGATAGAGAGTGCTCACATAGCTACTTAATTATTTAACTACTCATTTGATCGTCACTTATATCTTAGAAGTAGTTTGTCATTTACTCTTGTGCTTCACTTATATACTGAGAGTAAATTGTTGAATGAATTGAATATCGTGAAGTTGAAATTATATGTGCTTCATATGCTTGTACCATGCTTAGTAGTAGTTTCACATTTGGTTGGAAAGTAAAATCTATTGAAGTTTGACAATCACAATATTGGTCATACAAGCAATTCATGAATGATTAGTATAAGAAAGAGAACTTTCACAAATAAATATATTATCTTGGACATCATTTATGATTATGAATACCCATTAATTATTTTCAAACTTGATCAATTAGTTGAAGTAGGACAAGTAAGACAACGTAATGAGTTATGTTTGGGTATATTGGCATCGAAGTTATATTGTTATGGATCCTCCAATATGTGGTGCTTGTTTAGAATCTTTTGCTAGCCAAAATGTCTGTAGTAAACGGGAATACTGCTAGTGCTTCTAAAATCCTTGAGCCAAGTTTCTTCCATGAGTGTCCACCATATCTACCAATATACACTATTACCTTGCCGTTCCAAGTAAATTGCATGTGCCATCTTAAATCTTCAAATAAACATATGTTTTGTGTGCTTGTACCGCTCATGAAGCGGCAGGGGTGGTCAGTATCTTCCATGCTAAGTGAGTTATTCTCACGATGGGTGTTTATTAACTTGTCATTGCACGAGAGAGGCTGGTAATTGGGATGCCCAGTCCTATGATCAAAACAAAAAATAATAATGAAACAAACTCCCTCGCAAAGTTGATTGTATGGAGAGCACCCAAGGATTCGGCCAGCCATGCTTGTGTTTGAATGGTTGATGGGAATAAACCTTACCTTTATGCTTGGGAAGCGCCAATAATGTGTTCAGCATGGAAGATACTGAGAATGCTCAGTCATTACATTGACATGAAAAGTACACCTCCCAAAATGTATTCATCGCTGATTTAAGCTTCGAGCTCTCACTGGTAGAAAAAGGGCCTATAGTCCCGGTTCGTAAGGGCCTTTAGTCCCGGTTCCAGAACCGGGACTGAAGTGTCGGTACTAATACCTCCCCCCTTTAGTCTCGGTTCAATCCAGAACCGGGACTAAAGGCCCTCCACGTGGGCAGTGCACAGAGCCTAGTCAGGAGACCCTTTGGTCCCGGTTGGTGGCACCAACCGAGACCAATAGGCATCCACGCGTCAGCACTTCTGAGGCTGGGGTTTTTGTTTTTTTTTGAAAGGGGGGGTTGGGGGTTTTGGGGGGTTAATTTAGGTGTTTCATATATTGTGTTAGCTAGTTATAATTAATAGAGAGAAGGGTCCTCTGTTATGTCCGTGCTTGGTCGACGCTACGTACTATACATACGTATATAGAGAGGACTAGACACGCTAGCTAGCTAGTAAGCAAACGAAGGAAACAGAAGATCGTCATGAACATATATGCATATATACAGAGAGAAGTGATATCGACCACCTCTCCTTCTCCGAGAGATTGGTCGAACAACAAGTTCTCGTATATCTATCTGACACTACCGGCTACATATATACAATAATTATCTCTTACAAATATAATCATACGGACTCAGGGTCCACATAGAATTCTCCGTCTTCAGGGATCACGTGGTCAAGAAAGAATGCCGCCAATTCCTCTTGAATTGCTCGCATGCGAGCTGGTGCTAGGAGTTCATCCCGCTTCCAAAACATCTAATTTGAAGAAGGGGGTCAATACATATATATATATATAAATTAATGAAACTCAACAAAAATGATGGTAATAAAATAAAATTGTGAATGTTGTTATTTACGTACTTCATATTGTTCGTTAGAGTACCCGCCCCGCTCACAGGTCGTGTGGCGGATGGACTCGCAGATGTAGTATCCACAGAAATCATTCCCTTGTTCCTGCCACAACCACTTTACAAGAAATAGAGGTCAATCAAACTGATAAGCAAGAATGCTAAATGGTATTGATGAAACTAGCGCTTGAATCACTAGGAGATGCGCGGAACATGCTAATATAGTACTTACTTTCGGGTGTCTAAATTCCAGCTCCTTCGGCTGTCCCGGAACTGTTTTGGTGAATTTTCTCCAAACCCTGCCGGACAAAGAAAACAATTACTTGATATCAGGAAATGAACAAAGTTGCTGATATGGTGGATAATGATCGATTTAACTTACTTCTTGAGGATTTCAGTCATGTCCGCATACTCCTTGGGATCTTTTCGTTTAGAGTCCAAGACGATTACTACTCCCTGCTCAAGCTTAATCTCTAGGAGAATATAGTGGAAACTGCACACACATGCATAACTCATGAATTACATTACTATAACCTTGACTAATATATAAGGGAAACCGAATACGCACAAGACAGTAACACTCACCTGAAGTTGTAAGGAAAGAGTATTATATCTTTGTTTTGATTTATTACGAACGATCGTAGCAAGTTGGCCTCGGTAGCTGCGGCATGAAGTTTAACCTGAGTTGCATCTATGAGATATGTGTTAATGAACCCAATATCACCGACTTGTCTTTTCTTCAATTTGGCGATCTTTAATCTGCATAATATAGTGAGGATGATTATAAATACATGCAATGAAAGAGCTAAGCTATATAGAGAAACTTAATGACAGAAGTAGTACTACTTACAGACAGTAGCAGGCGACCGTTGTTTTATCGAGGGCCAATTGATTGAAAAACTGATAGAACTCCTCAAATGGAACAGGCAACAGATCAATTCCAACGAGGTCATGCTCCTTTTTAACTTTCACATACAAAGTACTCCTCCCCCCAGAGTCTCTGCAGATTTTCAAGTACCAATCATGCAATCTTCGCATCATCGTTGATAGAGATCTTTCATCTTTGACGAGAGGCTTCCCGTACTCGTATCTTTGTATTTGCACCTCCATGGGTTCATAATGTACTTCGTCGGGCAGGTAATCTGCAAGATTGCTATAACTGGGCACCATCCTCGGATCATTATCGACGTTGTGGCTAGGCACCTTGAGCGGGGGGCACGATTGTTTCGCTTGTTCGCCGAGCTGGGCAATTTGTTTCCCAGCTCGTCGTTCTTTCAGCCTTTGATCACTGACAGTACTTCCCGACCGCTCCGCTTCGGCAAATTCCTTTCCAATAATGCGGTCATAGTTTCCTTTCGGCGGATCAGACTTCGGTGGTTTTGTCAGGGCAGCCAGAGTGCGCTTCACTTTCACCCGATCTACCTTCTCCTCCGGAGGTGGATGTTTCTTTGCTTTCACCCCTTCAAAGAAGTTCCTCACTTCTTCTCGCGCGATCTCGGCGTTCTCCTCCAGGGTCCTCTCATATGGTAACTTCTCTGGAGTCTTCAGAGAAGGACCGAATCTGTATGTCCTCCCGCCTGTGGTTGTACTGCTAGACGCCGACCGAGCAGACGGAGCGGTTGTCTTCTTTACTTGCTTAAGCGGCGGAGGAGAAGGACTACGACGCGCCGGAGCAGCTAGAGCGGCGGCAGGTCTCTTCCGCCCTTGCTGACGAGGCGGAGAAGGAGGAGGCTGGCTGCTCGGGCGCGTCGGCGCAGGCGGAGAAGGAGGTGGAGTGCCGCCACGCGCCGGAGAAGGAGCCGGCCTAGGGCCCTGATCGTCACTCGGCGGAGGAGGAGGCGGTGGAGGCGGAGTGCCCTGACTCGCCGGAGGAGGAGGAGGAGGAGGCGGTGGCGTCCAGTTCAGAAGGTTGATGAGCTCCTTCCGCCATAGGCATGGAGTCTTCAGAGCAGACCCCAGCCGAGTCTCCCCTTCACCGGTAGGGTGGTCAAGCTGGAGGTCCTCAAATCTCTCCGTTATCTCATCCACCATCACCCTAGCATATCTTTCTGGAATCGACCTGCAGTGAAAAGTTGCGCCGGGTTCAGTAGGATAAACAGAGCCAACAGCCGCCTTGACCTTCAAATTCATCCATTGCGTCATAAGGTGGCAATTTTGAGACTCCGTTATAGCATCCACGGGATAGCTGGCAGGAGCCGTCAAGGCATGCTCCAGCTGAAGCAGCTCGGTGGAAGCCACGCTGCTTCTGCGCTGAGATGGCGGGGTAGCTTCGGGGGAGGCTTCGGTAGTACGTTTGCTGCGATTTGCTTCTCATTCCTCTATCGCGTCTACCCTTGCTTGCAGCGCCTGTATTTGGGTCTGCTGCACTTTTTTCCTCCTCTCATGGGATTTGTAACCGCCTGCGTCCGGAAACCCAACCTTCCACGGAATGGAGCCTGGCGTGCCTCGTGTCCGTCCAGGGTGCTCAGGATTCCTGAGGGCCATTGTGAGCTCGTCGTTCTCTCTGTCTGGAAAGAACGTCCCTTCCTGCGCTGCTTCGATATACTGCTTAAGCTTACTGACTGGTATGTCCATTTGATCGTTTGTCCAAATGCACTTCCCTGTTACAGGGTCCAGTGTTCCGCCAGCCCCGAAGAACCAAGTCCGGCAACGGTCTGGCCAGTTAATTGTCTCTGGTTCGATCCCTTTATGAGCCAGATCATTCTCAGTCTTGGACCACTTAGGCCGGGCTACGAGGTAGCCACCTGACCCCATGCGATGGTGAAGCTTCTTCTTCGCAGCATTTTGCTTGTTTTTCACCGACATCTTCTTACTCTTTTCTGATGTCTTGTGGGCCACAAATGCGGGCCAGTGATCCCTGATCTTCTCATATCTGCCCTTGAATTCTGGTGTCTCATTATTTTCGACAAACTTATTCAGCTCTTTCTTCCACCTCCTGAATAGTTCTGCCATCCTCTTCAGAGCAAAAGACTTGATTAATTTCTCTTTAACTGGGTTCTCTGGATTATCCTCAGGCGGTAGGGTGAAATTTGACTTCAGCTCAGTCCAAAGATCATTTTTCTGCATATCATTGACATAAGACACCTCAGGGTCTTCTGTAGCCGGCTTAAACCATTGCTGGATGCTTATCGGGATCTTGTCCCTAACCAGAACCCCGCACTGAGCAACAAATGCGCTCTTTGTCCGGAGGGGTTCAATAGGTTGGCCGTCGGGCGCGATTGCTATGATCTCAAACTTTTCATCCGAGCTCAACTTTTTCTTCGGGCCTCGTCTCTTTACCGAAGTTGTGCTCGATTCGGAGGGCTAGAAAAAAGAACAAAGACTTAATTAATATGTGTACATACCAAAACAATGAATGCATCAATCAGCTAGTCAGCATAGGCTTAACTAATATATATACCTGGCCGGACTCGGTTCGGTCACCGGAGCCGTCATCACGGTCTCCTTCTTGCACCGGCATTGGGTCACCGGAGCCATCCTCATGTTCTTCTTCTTGCACCGGCATTAGGTCACCGTAGCCAGCTTGTTCACCCTCTCCTTCCAGACCATCGGTTTCGTTGAGAAACAACGAGATGGCATCACTTCCTTCTGCGATTATGTCCCTCAACAACGCTTCTTTTCTTGCTTCGTCTAGGGCGGTGTCCATAGTTTCTACAAATATTTACAACATGGCAATTATTATTCAAACATGACAGATGGATATATTAGTGCCAAACGTAGAACTAGCTACCTAATCATAGTAAGCTATCGGGAGGGGGTATATATTGACAACGACGACACTACATCTATGTCCCTCGACGACCCTCGTTCCCGATAAAAAAAAGAGGAAGAAGAAGAAAAATAAGAGGAGAAGAAAGAATAGAGGAGAAGATCTCCTCTATTCTTTCTTCTCCTCTTTTTTTCTTCTTCCTCTTCTTTTTTTATCCTCTTCTTCCTCTCATGTTCGATAGGATCGCCGAGGGGTCGGGAGGTTGCCTAGTGTCAAGGGATTCAACAAAACCATGTCTTCATCATTAGGCGAAAGTAACATGTGCATGATGGTACGAAGCTCTTCAAAGTTGTTCTGGAACGGAGTCCCAGATAGGATAATTCGCTTTTTGGTACAAAGTTCAGCAAGAGCCTTCCGAATATCGCTATTTGGAAGGCCTTTGCTGAATTCGTACCAAAAGGCGGATTATTCTATCCGGGACTCCATTCCAGAACAACTTTGCAGAACTTCGTACCAACATGCCCTGGTTACTTCCGGCTAATGATGAAGGCATGGATTTCTTCAATACTTTGACACTAGGAAACCTCTCTCTACTTCCGGCTAATAAGAATAAGAAGAAGAAGAAGAAGAAGAAGAAGAAGAAAAGAAGAAAAAAAAGAGGAGAAGAAGAAAGGAATAGTGGAGAAAAGAGAAAATAGAATATATTCTATTTTCTCTTCTTCTCCACTATTCCTTTCTTCTTCTCCTCTTCTTTTTCTTCTTTTTTCTTCTTCTTATTTATTTCTCCTCTTCTTTTCGGTAGAGGAAACCCTAAATAGCTAGCAAGTATCGTGGGTGTGAGATACATGTGGCCTTCGGTGTCGGACACTACATCCACGTCCCACAAGTGACGTGGGCGTCGAAGCCCGCGCCACTTGTGGGATGTGGGTGTAGTGTCCGACACCGACGGTACATGTATCTCACACCGACGATACTTTCTATTTAGGGTTTCTCCTCTACCGCTCCTCGACCTCTCGACGACCCTCGTTCCCGATAAAATAAAGAGGAAGAAGAAGAAGAAAAAAGAAGAGAAGAAAGAATAGAGGAGAAGACTTCCTCTTCTTCCTCTCCTCTTCTTCTCCCTCTTCTTCCCCTTCTTCCTCGCCTCTCTCATGAATGTCCGGCGTTCTCGACCCCCCCACCCACCCTCGACCCCTAGGCGACCGTCGACCCCTCCCGATAAAAAAAAGATGAAGAAGAAGAAAAAAAAGAGGAGAAGAAAGAATAGAGGAGAAGCTCCTCTATTCTTTCTTCTCCTCTTTTTTTCCTTCTTCCTCTTCTTTTTTATCCTCTTCTTCCTCTCATGCTCGACGACCCTCGACCCCGATAACATTTTTTCCCCGATAACATTTTTTTCTCCGAGATAGTTAGTGTTCCCGAGTGAACCGGAGGGGGACATTTTTTTCTACGAATGTTCTATATACATACATCCATCGATATCATTCCATACATACATATACATCTACATTATATATGAAACAAAAAAATATCAAAATTCATCATACATACATGTACAGTATATATGAACAAAAATTATAAACTTTCTCCCCAACTCATACATACATACATACATACATACATCTACATCATATCAATATTTTGCAAATTAAGGAGCAGGGAAGGAAGGAAGGGGGGAGGATGGGGCGGTAGCTACCTCTCCCGGAGGGATCGGGGAGGAGACGCGGGCGGCCGGCGTCGGGGGCGACGGCGACGAGGACGGGCTCGGGGTCGGCGAGGGCGAGGGCGACGGCGGGGCGCGCTCGGCGGCGGCGGACGGGCTCGGGGGCGCAGGGGGTGCTCGGGGGCGGCGGATGGGCTCGGCGGCGCAGGGGGTGCTCGGGGGCGGTGGACGGGCGGCCGGTGACGACGGCGAGGCAGGGCGCGCTCGGGGGCGGGGCAGGGGCAACGGCGGCGACGGCGAGGCGAGCACAGGGGCAGCCTGGCGGCGACGTCGGGGCGGGATCGAAGAAACAGAACCAAAATTTTCACAAGTGTGGCTTATATAGACGGAGCATTGGTCCCGGTTGGTGGCACAAACCGGGACTAATGCCCCCTTTAGTCCCGGTTGGTGCCACGAACCGGGACCAAAGGCCAATTTTCAGCAGCCCAAAGGGCGGGAAGCGGCGGCCTTTGGTCCCGGTTGGTGGAACCAACCGGGACTAAAGGGGGGCATTGGTCACGGTTGGTGCCACGAACCGGGACCAATGCCCCCTTTAGTCCCGGTTGGTGCCACCAACCGGGACCAATGGCCTTTGCTGCCCCGAGCCCAAAAGTTTAGTCCCACATCGCTAGCTGAAGGGCGCCGGCACTGGTTTATAAGCGCTGGTGTTCCTACCCATTCGAGCTCCTCTCTAATGCAGGCTTTCGGGCCTAAACTTGCTACTGCCTGTGGGCCTATTGGGCCTTCTGCGGGCCTGAATCCTGGCCCATGTAGGGTTTCTAGTCGTATTCAGGCCGTGGAGGCCCAGTAGGAGACATTTTTTTGGTTTTTTCTTTTTTATTTCTATATTTTTTTGGTTTTTTATTTTTTATTTCTACTTAAAACTAAATACTTACAGTTTTTTAGTGATTTCTTTTTGCTTTTAGGTCACAAAAATTATAAACTTTCTGTTAGTGCCATTAGTTTTCAATTTTAAATAGTTTAAATTTGAATTTTTAAAAATTTGTGTGAATCACTAGTTTATGAATAACTTTACTATAAAAATAGAATTTGTTTTCTATTTATTTTTTATTTCTACTTACAACTAAATACTTACAGTTTTTTAGTGATTTCTTTTTGCTTTTAGGTCACAAAAATTATAAACTTTCTGTTAGTGCCATTAGTTTTAAATTTTAAATAGTTTAAATTTGAATTTTTAAAAATTTGTGTGAATCACTAGTTTATGAATAACTTTACTATAAAATTAGAATTTTTTTCTTCTTTGCTATTTATTTTTTATTTATAC
Organism: Triticum urartu; assembly: GCF_003073215.2. Lineage (NCBI taxonomy): Eukaryota > Viridiplantae > Streptophyta > Magnoliopsida > Poales > Poaceae > Triticum > Triticum urartu. Next base: position 100,586,384 of record NC_053023.1, read on the forward strand.
TTACAATTAAATACTTATAGTTTTATTTTAGGTCACAAAAATTATATTCTTTTTGCTATTGAAGAATATTATAGTTTTATTTTAGTTGATCATAACATAATATTTTAATTGATTGTTTTTATTTTAATAAAAGTTTTGTAGTTTATTCTGTTTGCTATTAATTCATTCTTTGAGCTAAATGACTCTGAAATTGGAAAGCATTTCAAAATGAACTCTGAAAAGGTTGAAAGTTGGCATGGTATCATCATTTCACCCACATAGCATGTTCCAAAAAGTAGAGAGGGTTACGACAAAAACTTGATGCACTTCGTGTACAAAATGGACAATCACTTTCGAAGTATCAAAGTTTCAAACCATAAGACATGAAAGCATTTCAAATGAACTCTGAAAAAGTTGAAAGTTGGGATGGTATCATAATTTCACCCACATAGCATGTGCATGTACAAAACGGACAATGGTAGCATGTTCGTCTGTTACAAATTTGTCATGGTATCATCATAATAGTTGCAGGAGAAAGTCTTCACTTTTTCTTCGCTTGTGTCATTTGCTTATTGCGCCGTAACCATGGATAATCTTCATTGTTTATCAGGATGCTTGGGTCAGCCTTGAAATTGAAGGGAGGAATTTCATGAAACTTTTCATAATCTTCAGACATGTCTGTCTTGCCGTCCACTCCCAGGATGTCCCTTTTTCCTGAAAGAACTATGTGGCTCTTTGGCTCATCGTATGATGTATTCGCTTCCTTATCTTTTCTTTTTCTCGGTTTGGTAGACATGTCCTTCACATAGATAACCTGTGCCACATCATTGGCTAGGACGAACGGTTCGTCAGTGTACCCAAGAGTTTTCAGATCCACTGTTGTCATTCCGTACTGTGGGTCTACCTGTACCCCGCCGCCTAACAGATTGACCCATTTGCACTTAAACAAAGGGACCTTAAAATCAGGTCCGTAGTCAAGTTCCCATATGTCCACTATGTAACCATAATATGTGTCCTTTCCGCTCTCGGTTGCTGCATCAAAGCGGACACCGCTGTTTTGGTTGGTGCTCTTTTGATCTTGGGCGATCGTGTAAAATGTATTCCCATTTATCTCGTATCCTTTGTAAGTCAATACAGTCAAAGATGGTCCCCTGGACAACAAGTACAACTCATCCCAAACAGTGTTGTCACCTCTGAGACGTGTTTCCAACCAACTGCTGAAAGTCCTGATGTGTTCACATGTAATCCAGTCGTCGCACTGCTCCGGGTGTTTGGAGCGCAGACTGTTCTTGTGTTCATCGACATACGGGGTCACCAAGGTAGAGTTCTGTAGAACTGTGTAGTGTGCTTGAGACCAAGAATATCCGTCCCTGCATATTATTGAGTCTCTTCCAAGAGTGCCTTTTCCAGTCAGTCTCCCCTCATACCGCGATTTAGGGAGACCTATCTTGTTAAGGCCAGGAATGAAGTCAACACAAAACCCGATAACATCCTCTGTTTGATGGCCCATGGAGATGGTTCCTTCTGGCCTAGCGCGGTTACGGACATATTTCTTTAGGACTCCCATGAACCTCTCAAAGGGGAACATATTGTGTAGAAATACGGGCCCCAGGATGACAATCTCGTCGACTAGATGAACTAGGACGTGCGTCATGATATTGAAGAAGGATGGTGGGAACACCAGCTCAAAACTGACAACACATTGCGCCACATCACTCCTTATCCTTGGTACGATTTCTGGATCTATCACCTTCTGAGAGATTGCATTGAGGAATGCACATAGCTTCACAATGGCTAATCGGACGTTTTCCGGTAGAAACCCCCTCAATGCAACCGAAAGCAGTTGCGTCATAATCACGTGGCAGTCATGAGACTTTAGGTTCTGAAACTTTTTCTCTGGCATATTTATTATTCCCTTTATATTCGACGAGAAGCCAGCCGTGACCTTCATACTGAGCAGGCATTCAAAGAAGATTTCTTTCTCTTCTTTCGTAAGAGCATAGCTGGCAGGACCTTTATACTGCTTCGGAGGCATGCCGTCTTTTTCGTGCAAACGTTGCAGGTCCTCTCGTGCCTCAGATGTATCTTTTGTCTTCCCATACACGCCCAAGAAGCCTAGCAGGTTCACGCAAAGGTTCTTCGTCACGTGCATCACGTCGATTGAGGAGCGGACCTCTAGGTCTTTCCAGTAGGGTAGGTCCCAAAATATAGATTTCTTCTTCCACATGGGTGCGTGTCCCTCAGCGTCATTCGGAACAGCTAGTCCACCGGGACCCTTTCCAAAGATTATGTAGTGTAAATCATTGACCATAGCAAGCACGTGATCACCGGTGCGCATGGCGGGCTTCTTCCGGTGATCTGCCTCGCCTTTGAAATGCTTGACTTTCTTTCGACATTGATGGTTGGTCGGAAGAAATCGACGATGGCCCAGGTACACATTCTTCCTGCATTTGTCCAGGTATATACTTTCAGTGTCATCTAAACAGTGCGTGCATGCGTGGTATCCTTTGTTTGTCTGTCCTGAAAGGTTACTGAGAGCGGGCCAATCGTTGATGGTCACGAACAGCAACGCCTTAAGGTTAAATTCCTCCTGTCTGTGCTCATCCCACGTACGTACACCGTTTCCATTACACAGCTGTAAAAGTTCTTCAACTAATGGCCTTAGGTACACATCAATTTCGTTGCCGGGTTGCTTAGGGCCTTGGATGAGAACTGGCATCATAATGAACTTCCGCTTCATGCACATCCAAGGAGGAAGGTTATACATACATAGAGTCACGGGCCAGGTGCTGTGATTGCTGCTCTGCTCCCCGAAAGGATTAATGCCATCCGCGCTTAAAGCAAACCATACATTCCTTGGGTCCTTTGCAAACTCATCCCAGTACTTTCTCTCGATTTTTCTCCACTGCGACCCGTCAGCGGGTGCTCTCAACTTCCCATCTTTCTTTCGGTTCTCACTGTGCCATCGCATCAACTTGGCATGCTCTTCATTTCTAAACAGACGTTTCAACCGTGGTATTATAGGAGCATACCACATCACCTTCGCAGGAACCCTCTTCCTGAGGGGCTCGCCGTCAACATCACCAGGGTCATCTCATCTGATCTTATACCGCAACGCACCGCATACCGGGCATGCGTTCAGATCCTTGTATGCACCGCGGTAGAGGATGCAGTCATTAGGGCATGCATGTATCTTCTCCACCTCCAATCCTAGAGGGCATACGACCTTCTTTGCTGCGTATGTATTGTCGGGCAATTCGTTATCCTTTGGAAGCTTCTTCTTCAATATTTTCAGTAGCTTCTCAAATCCTTTGTCAGCCACAGCATTCTCTGCCTTCCACTACAGCAATTCCAGTACGGTACCGAGCTTTGTGTTGCCATCTTCGCAATTGGGGTATAACCCTTTTTTGTGATCCTCTAACATGCGATCGAACTTCAGCTTCTCCTTTTGACTAATGCATTGCGTCCTTGCATCGACAATGACCCGGCGGAGATCATCATCATCGGGCACATCGTCTGGTTCCTCTTGATCTTCAGCAGCTTCACCCGTGGCAGCATCATTGGGCACATCGTCTGGTTCCTCTTGATCTTCACCCGCTCCCCCCGTTGCAGCATCACCGTATTCAGGGGGCACATAGTTGTCATCGTACTCTTCTTCTTCACCGTCTTCCATCATAACCCCTATTTCTCCGTGCCTCGTCCAAACATTATAGTGTGGCATGAAACCCTTGTAAAGCAGGTGGGAGTGAAGGATTTTCCGGTTAGAGTAAGACCTCGTATTCCCACATTCAGTGCATGGACAACACATAAAACCATTCTGCTTGTTTGCCTCAGCCGCATCGAGAAACTCATGCACGCCCTTAATGTACTCGCGGGTGTGTCTGTCACCGTACATCCATTGCCGGTTCATCTGCGTGCATTATATATAATTAAGTGTCCAAATTAATAGAAGTTCATCATCACATTAAAACCAAAGTGCATACATAGTTCTCATCTAACAACATATAGCTCTCCAGAGCATCTAATTAATTAAACCATACATTGAAACTATGTAAAACATTTCAATGCGAAAACAAATGCGATCATAATCGCAACCAAGGTAACAATTGATCCAACGGCATAATGATACCAAGCCTCGGTATGAATGGCATATTTTCTAATCTTTCTAATCTTCAAGCGCATTGCATCCATCTTGATCTTGTGATCATCGACGACATCCGCAACATGCAAGTCCAATATCATATTCTCCTCCTCAATTTTTTTTATTTTTTCCTTCAACAAATTGTTTTCTTCTTCAACTAAATTTAACCTCTCGACAATAGGGTCGGTTGGAATTTCCAATTCACATACATCCTAGATAAATAAAATCTATGTCACGTTGGTCGGCATAATTTTCATAAACAATAAATGAACCAATAGTTACAAAGATAATATACATACCAAATCCGAATCATAGACAGGACGAGGGCCGACGGGGGCGGATACCAAAACCATCGCACTATATAAGATGCAATAATAAATGTAAGAAAATGATACAAGTATCTATCTAAACATACAAGTAAGAATATTTTTCCTTTCAGAAAGAAGATAAGAACAAGAGGCACACCACGGTGGTGTCGATGATGAGATCGGCGCGGGTGATCGACGGTGGTGAAGACGGGGACGGGGCGTGACGGACCGCTAAATCTAGACAAATCTCGAGGAAAATGGAGCTTGGAGGTCGATCTTCGAGAGGAGAAAGCTTAAGTAGTGTGGCTCAGGCATTCCATCGAACACCTCATGTGCATAGGAGGTGAGCTAGAGCACCACAAAGCCCTCTCCCCCTCGGCCAGAAAAAACAGAGCACTGTGCTCTGCTCTTGCGCGAGGGGGTATATATAGGCACCTCATTGGTCCCGGTTGGTGGCATGAACCGGGACTAAAGGGGAGCCTTTGGTCCTAGTTCAAGCCACCAACCAGGACCAATGGTGGTGGGCCAGGAGCGAGGCCCATTGGTCCCGGTTCGTCCCACCAACCGGGACCAAAAGGTCCAGACGAACCGGGACCAATGGCCCACGTGGCCCGGCCGGCCCCCTGGGCTCACGAACCGGGACCAATGCCCACATTGGTCCCGGTTCTACACTGAACCGGGACTAATGGGCTGAGCCGGCCTGGACCATAGCCCTGTTTTCTACTAGTGTCTGGCACCTCTGCAAATCCACGCTTCCCTAAGCAAAGGGCTTATCTTTTACTTTTTCTGTTAATTTTTTTGAGTCAATTTCTTATTCCAACCTATTCTTTAGTTGGCAAGCATCATGTGGTGGGGAAAGATCGAGGCATATATGGCCATTCAAATATATCTGATCATGAATTGTTATTTTTGACAATTATCTCTATGATAAATGAGTTGGGAGGTGAAACATTAAGCCCCAATCTTTCGCTGTGTTTGATGGATGCTATTTGTTCTAAAAATATGCTTTGATTACTACCAATCATAGAAGACTTTATGATAATTGAGTATGTGGAGCTCTTACTTAGACTTTGTTGAAAATAAGATGTATTGCAATTGTTTGGTGACTAAGAACATATGTTGTTAAGTTTCAAGAGAATGTGTTTTGAACCATAACATGTGAATTGATTGCTACTTTATCATGATGAGTTTGATGAGAAAGATTTGTTGTTATGATGCTAGAAGAAGTGATTTGAATTATCATTGATCAAACTTATGCACTATGCTAGCATTCACACTTCATAAATTATTTCTTTTATCATTTACCTACTCGAGAACGAGCAGGAATTAAGCTTGGGGATGATGATACGTCTCCAATGTATCTATAATTTATGAAGTATTCATGCCATGTTTGCAACAATTTTATATGGTTTTGGTATGATTTGATTAGAACTAACCCGGACTGACGTTGTTTTCAGCAGAACTACCGTGGTGTTGTTTTTTGTGCAGTAATAAAAGTTCACGGAATGGGATGAAAATTTACGGTGATGTTTTATGGATACCCCTGAAGCTTCGAGGAAGGACCAGAAGCCTCATGAGGAAGCGACAAGCCTGGGGTCCCCCCCCCATGGCGCGCGGAGTAGGCTTGTCGCTCCCTTATGACCCCCCCCCCTTGATGTGAAACCAATGCCAAAAATTCCTATAAATACCAAAACCCCTAGAAAGAAACCTAGAACTTCTGCTCCGACGCCGCAAGCCTATGTACCGAAGTGATCTCATCTGTAGCCCTATTCCAGTACCCTGTCGGAGGGGGAAATCATCACCGGATGCCATCTTCATCATCTCGGCGGCCACCATGATGAGGAGGGAGTAGTTCACCCTTGGGGTTGAGGGTATGTACCAGTAGCTATGTGTTTGATCTCTCTCTCTCTCGTGTTCTTTATTTGGCATGATCTTGATGTACCGCGAGCTTTGTTAGTATAGTTGAATCATATGGTGTTTCTCCCTCTCTATCTTGTTGTGATGAATTGAGTTTTTACCTTTGAGGTTTCACAATTATCGGATTGAATACATTTTGGATTTCAGAACACTTGATGTATGTATTGCATGTGGATACGCATGGTGACAATGCAGTGTTCTATTGATTCACTTGATATATGTTTTGGCAATGTACTTGCGGATTCCCAAGGTGACATTGGGGTAATCTATGCATAGGGGTTGATGCATGTTTTCGTCCTTCTTTCTCCGGTAGAAACCTTGGGACACTCTTTGAAGTTATTTGTGTTGGATTGAATATTATGAATCAAAAGTTGTTTGATGCATATCGAATAATGAACTCACGGATACTTGTGGTGAAATTGGAGTATCTAGGTGACATTAGAATTGGTTGATGCATATCATATTGGTGTTATTTTAGTACAAACTCTAGGGCTGTTTGTGACAGTTATAGGGATGGCTCAATAGATTGATCAGAAAAGATAACTTTGAGGTGGTTTCGTACCCTGCAACAATCTCATCTTATGTTCTCCGCTAGATAAGAACTTTGGAGTGATTCTTTGTCGCATGTTGCTACTTCTTGAGCTTGCGTTGATTTTCCCCTTGAAGAGGAAAGGGTGATGCAGCAAAGTAGAGATAAGTATTTCCCTCATTTAAGAACCAAGGTATCAATCCATTAGGAGGCACAAGCAAGTCCCCAATATACGCACCTGCACAAACTAACAAACACTTGCACTCAATGCAAAAAGGGGGTTGTCAATCCCTTCACGGTCACTTGCAAGAGTGAGATCTAATAGAGATAGATATAAAAGATAAGTAAAAGGCAAAGTAAAGTAAATATAAATAAATTGCAGCAAGGTAATTTTGGGTTTTTGGTTTAATAGATCTGAAAATATATGATGGAAAATAGACCCGGGGGCCATAGGTTTCACTAGAGGCTTGTCTCTTGAATAAAGCATACGGTGGGTAAACAAATTAATGTAGGGCAATTGATAGAGAAGCGCAAAGTTATGACGATATCTAAGGCAATGATCATGAATATAGGCATCACGTCCATGACAAGTAGACCGAAATGATTCTGCATCTACTACTATTACTCCACATATCGACCGACTCCTACCTGCATCTAGAGTTTTAAGTTCATAAGAACAGAGCAACACCTTAAGCAAGAAGACATGATGTAGAGGGATAAACTCAAGCAATATGATATAAACTCCATCCTTTTATCCTTAATGGAAACAATCCAATACGTGCCTCGCTACCCCTACAGTCACTAGGTGAGGACAACACAAGATTGAACCCATCACAAATCACCTATCCCATCGCAAGAAAAACCAATCTAGTAGGCCAAACCAAATCGATAGATCAGAAAGAATTACTAAGCTATCTAAATCATGCATAAAAGAGTTCAGAGAAGACTCAAACAATACTCATAGATAATCTGATCATAAATTGACAATTCATCAGATCTCAACAAACGCATCGCAAAAGAAGATTACATTGAATAGATGTCCAAGGACATCGAGGAGAACATTGTATTGAAGATCAAAGAGAGAGAAGAAGCCATCTAGCTACTAGCTACGAACCCTTAGGTCCGTGGTAAACTACTCACGCTTCATTGGAAGGGTAACAAGGTTGATGTAGAGGCCCTTCGTGATCGAATCCCCCTCCGATGGAGTGTTGGAAAAGGCCCCAAGATGAGATCTCACGGGAATAGAAGCTTGCGGTGGCGCAAAAGTATTTTTGTTGTGCCCTGTGGTGAAGGGGGAATATTTGAGGATTTATAGCGCAAAGATTACGGTTGGACGGTCTATGTAAAGGAAATATGCCCTAGAGGCAATAATAAATTTATTATTTATTTCCTTATTTCATGATAAATGTTTATTATTCATGCTAGAATTGTATTAACCGGAAACATAATACATGTGTGAATACATAGACAAACATAGTGTCACTAGTATGCCTCTACTTGACTAGCTCATTGATCAAAGATGGTTAAGTTTCCTAGCCATAGACATGAGTTGTTATTTGATCAATGGGATCACATCATTAGGAGAATGATGTGATTGACATGACCCATTTCATTAGCTTAGCACTTGATCGTTTAAGTTTACTCCTATTGCTTTCTTCATGACTTATATATGTTCCTATAACTATGAGATTATGCAACTCCCGAATACCGGAGGAACACTTTGTGCGCTACCAAACATCACAATGTAACTGGGTGATTATAAAGGTGCTCTATAGGTGTCTTCGATGGTGTTCGTGGAGTTGACATAGATCAAGAATATGATTTGTCACTCCGATTGTCGGAGAGGTATCTCTGGGCCCTCTCGGTAATGCACATCACTATAAGCCTTGCAAGCAATGTGACTAATGAGTTAGTTGCGGGATGTTGTATTATGGAACGAGTAAATAGATTTTCCAGTAACGAGATTGAGCTAGGTATTGGGATACGGACGATCGAATCTCGGGCAAGTAATATACCGATGACAAAGGGAACAACGTATATTGTTATGCGGTTTGACCGATAAAGATCTTCGTAGAATATGTAGGAACCAATATGAGCATCGAGGTTCCACTATTGGTTATTGACCGGAGACATGTCTCGGTCATGTCTACATAGTTCTCGAACCCGTAGGGTCCGCACGCTTAAAGTTCTGTGACGCTCAGAATTATGAGTTTAATTTTGATGTACCGAAGGTAGTTCAGAGTCCCGGATATGATCACAGACATGACGAGGAGTCTCAAAATGGTCGAGACATAAAGATTGATATATTGAAGGCCTACATTTGGACATCGGAAGAGTTTCAGGTGAAATGGGATTTTACCGGAGTGCCGGAGGGGTTACCGGAACCCCCCGGGGGTTAATGGGCCTTATTGGGCCCTAGTGGAGAGAGAGAGGGGCCGGCCAGGGCAGGCCGCGCGCCCCCTCCCCCTCTGGTCTGAATTGGACTAGGAGAGGGGGGTGGCGCCCCCCTTTCCTTCTCCTTCTTCCCCTTCCTTTCCCTCTCCTAGTAGGAGTAGGAAAGAGGGGAATCCTACTCCTACTAGGAGGAGGATTCCTCCTCCTGGCGTGCCCTATAGGGCCGGCCGGCCTCCCCCCTTGCTCCTTTATATACGGGGGCAGGGGGCACCTCTAGACACACAAGTTGATCATTGATCTCTCCCAGCCATGTGCGGTGCCCCCCTCCACCATAATCCACCTCGGTCATACTGTAGCGGTGCTTAGGCGATGCCCTGCAACGGTAGCTTAATCAACATCGTCACCAGGCCATCGTGCTAACAAAACTCTTCCCAAGCTCTACTGGATCATGAGTTCGTGGGACGTCACTGAGCTGAACGTGGGTTGAACGCGGAGGTGCCGTACGTTCGGTACTGAGGATCGGTTGATCGTGAAGACGTATGACTACATCAACCGCGTTGTCATAACGCTTCCACTCAATGGTCTACGAGGGTACGTGGACGACACTCTCCCCTCTTGTTGCTATGCATCACCATGATCTTGCGTGTGCGTAGGAAAATTTTGAAATTACTACGTTCCCCAACAGTGGCATCCGAGCCAGGTTATTGCGTAGATGTTATATGCACGAGTAGAATACAAGTGAGTTGTGGGCGATACAAGTCATACTTCTTACCAGCATGTCATACTTTGGTTTGGCTGTATTGTTGGATGAAGCGGCCTGGACCGACATTATGCGTACGCTTACGCGAGACTGGTTCTACCGATGTGCTTTGCACAGAGGTGGCTGGTGGGTGTCAGTTTCTCCAACTTTAGTTGAGCCGAGTGTGGCTACGCCCGGTCCTTGAGAAGGTTAAAACAACACTAACTTGACGAACTATCGTTGTGGTTTTGATGCGTAGGTAAGAACGGTTCTTGCTCAGCCCGTAGCAGCCACGTAAAACTTGCAACAACAAAGAAGAGGACGTCTAACTTGTTTTTGTAGGGCATGTTGTGATGTGATATGGTCAAGACATGATGCTATATTTATTGTATGAGATGATCATGTTTTGTAACAGAGTTATCGGCACCTGGCATGAGCCATATGGTTATCGCTTTATTGTATGCAATGCAATCGCCCTGTAATTGCTTCCCTTTATCACTAAGCGGCAGCGATAGTCGTAGAAGCAATAGTTGGCGAGATGACACCGATGCTACAATGGAGATCAAGGTGTCGCACCGGTGACGATGGTGATCATGACGGTGCTTTGGAGATGAAGATCAAAGGCACAAGATGATGATGGCCATATCATATCACTTATATTGATTGCATGTGATGTTTATCCTTTATGCATCTTATTCTGCTTTGTTTGATGGTAGCATTATAAGATGATCTCTCACTAAATTTCAAGGTAAAAGTGTTCTCCCTGAGTATGCACCATTGCCAAAGTTTGTCGTGCCGAGACACCACGTGATGATCGGGTGTGATAAGCTCAACGTTCATCTACAACGGGTGTAAGACAATTTTACGCACGCAGAATACTCGGGTTAAACTTGACGAGCCTAGCTTATGCAGATATGGCCTCGGAACACTGAGACCAAAAGGTCGAGCGTGAATCATATACTAGATATGATCAACATAGTGATATTCACCATTGAAAACTACTCCATTTCACGTGATGATCGGTTATGGTTTAGTTGATATGGATCATGTGATCACTTAGATGATTAGAGGGATGTCTATCTAAGTGGGAGTTCTTAAGTAATATGATTAATTGAACTTAAATTTATCATGAACTTAGTACCTGATAGTATTTTGCTTGTTGATGTTATTGTAGATAGATGGTTCGTGCTGTTGTTCCGTTGAATTTTAATGCATTCCTTGAGAAAGCAAAATTGAAAGATGATGGTAGCAATTACACGGACTGGGTCCGTAACTTGAGGATTATCCTCATTGCTGCACAGAAGAATTACGTCATGGAAGCACCGCTGGGTGCTAAACCCGCAGCAGAAGCAACGCCAGATGTTATGAACGTCTGGTAGAGCAAAGCTGATGACTACTCAATAGTTCAGTGTGCCATGCTTTACGGCTTAGAACCGGGACTTCAACATCGTTTTGAACATCATGGAGCATATGAGATGTTCGAGGAGTTGAAGTTAATATTTCAAGCAAATGACCGGATTGAGAGATATGAAGTCTCCAATAAGTTCTACAGCTACAAGATGGAGGAGAATAGTTCTGTCAGTGAACATATACTTAGAGTGTCTGGGTACCATAATCACCTGACTCGGCTGGGAGTTAATCTTCGGGTTGATAGTGTCATTGACAGAGTTCTTCAATCACTGCCACCAAGCTACAAGAGCTTCTTGATGAACTATACTATGCAAGGGATGGATAAGACGATTCCGAGCTCTTCGCAATGCTAAAGGCTGCGGAGGTAGAAATCAAGAAGAAGCATCAAGTGTTGATGGTCAACAAGACCACCAGTTCCAAGAAAAAGGGTAAAGATAAGAAGAAAGGGAACTTCAAGAAAAACGGCAAACAAGTTGCTGCTCAAGAGAAGAAACCCAAGTCTGGACCTAATCCTGAGACTGAGTGCTTCTACTGCAAAGGGACTGGTCACTGGAAGCGAAACTGCCCCAAGTATTTGGCGGATAAGAAGTATGGCAAGGTGAACAAAGGTATATGGGATATACATGTTATTGATGTGTACCTTACTAGAGCTCGCAGTAGCACCTGGGTATTTGATACTGGTTCTGTTGCTAATATTTGCAACTCGAAACAGGGACTACGGATTAAGCGAAGACTGGCTAAGGACGAGGTGACGATGCGCGTGGGAAATGGTTCCAAAGTCGATGTGATCGTCGTCGGCACGCTACCTCTACATCTACCTTCGGGATTAGTTTTCGACCTGAATAATTGTTATTTGGTGCCAGCGTTAAGCATGAACATTATATCTGGATCTTGTTTGATGCGAGATGGTTATTCATTTAAATCTGAGAATAATGGTTGTTCTATTTATATGAGTAATATATTTTGTGGTCATGCACCCTTGAAGAGTGGGCTATTTGTGTTGCATCTCGATAGTAGTGATACACATATTCATAATGTTGAAGCCAAAAGATGCAGAGTTGATAATGATAGTGCAACTTATTTGTGGCACTGCCGTTTGGGTCATATTGGTGTAAAGCGCATGAAGAAACTCCATACTAATGGACTTCTGGAATCACTTGATTATGAATCACTTGGTACTTACGAACCATGCCTCATGGGCAAGATGACTAAAACGCCGTTCTCCGGAATAATGGAGCGAGCAACAGATTTTATGGAAATCATACATACTGATGTATGTGGTCCGATGAATGTTGAGGCTCGCGGTGGGTATCGTTATTTTCTCACCTTCATAGATGATTTGAGCAGATATGGGCATATCTACTTAATGAAACATAAGTCTGAAACATTTGAAAAGTTTAAAGAATTTCAGAGTGAAGTGGAAAATCATTGTAACAAAAAAATAAAGTTTCTACGATCTGATTGTGGTGGAGAATATTTGAGTTACGAGTTTGGTTTACATTTCAAACAATGTGGAATAGTTTCGCAACTCACGCCACCTGGAACACCATAGCGTAATGGTGTGTTCGAACGTCGTAATCGTACTTTACTAGATATGGTGCGATCTATGATGTCTCTTACTAATTTACTGCTATCGTTTTGGGGTTATGCTTTAGAGACATCTGCATTCACGTTAAATAGGGCACCATCGAAATCCGTTGAGACGACACCTTATGAACTGTGGTTTGGAAAGAAACCAAAGTTGTCGTTTCTTAAAGTTTGGGGTTGCGATGCTTATGTGAAAAAGCTTCAACCTGATAAGCTCGAACCCAAATCGGAGAAATGTGTCTTCATAGGATTCCCAAAGGAAACTATTGGGTACACCTTCTATCACAGATCCGAAGGCAAGACATTCGTTGCTAAGAATGGATCCTTTCTAGAGAAGGAGTTTCTCTCAAAAGAAGTGAGTGGGAGGAAAGTAGAACTTGATGAGGTAATTGTACCTGCTCCCTTATTGGAAAGTAGTTCATCACAGAAACTGGTTCCTGTGACACCTACACCATTTAGTGAGGAAGCTAATGATGATGATCATGAAACTTCAGATCAAATTACTACCAAACCTCGTAGGTCAACCAGAGCAAGATCCGCACCAGAGTGGTGCGGTAATCCTGTTCTAGAGGTCATGTTACTTGACCATGATGAACCTACAAACTATGAGGAAGCGATGATCAACCCAGATTCCGCAAAATGGCTTGAGGCCATGAAATCTGAGATGGGATCCATGTATGAGAACAAAGTGTGGACTTTGGTTGACTTGCTCGATGATCGGCAAGCCATCAAGAATAAATGGATCTTCAAGAAGAAGACCGATGCTGACGGTAACATTACTGTCTACAAATCTCGACTTGTTGCGAAAGGTTTTCGACAAGTTCAAGGAGTTGACTACGATGAGACCTTCTCACCCGTAGCGATTCTTAAGTCCGTCCGAATCATGTTAGCAATTGCCGCATTTTATGATTATGAAATTTGGCAAATGGATGTAAAGTCTGCATTCCTGAATGGTTTTCTGGAAGAAGAGTTCTATATGATGCAACCTGAAGGTTTTATCGATCCAAAGGGTACTAACAAAGTGTGCAAGCTCCAGCGATCCATTTATGGATTGGTGCAAGCCTCTCGGAGTTGGAATAAACGTTTTGATAGTGTGATCAAAGCATATGGTTTTATACAGACTTTTGGAGAAGCCTGTATTTACAAGAAAGTGAGTGGGAGCTCTGTAGCATTTCTAATATTATATGGGGATGACATATTATTGATTGGAAATGATATAGAATTTCTGGATAGCATAAAAGGATACTTGAATAAGAGTTTTTCAATGAAATACCTCGGTGAAGCTGCTTATATATTGGGCTTCAAGATCTATAGAGATAGATCAAGACGCTTAATTGGACTTTCACAAAGCACATACCTTGATAAAGTTTTGAAGAAGTTCAAAATGGATCAAGCTAAGAAAGGGTTCTTGCCTGTGTTACACGGTGTGAAATTGAGCAAGACTCAATGCCTGACTACTTCAGAAGATAGAGAGAAAATGAAAAGTGTTCCCTATGCTTCAGCCATAGGCTCTATCATGTATGCAATGCTATGTACCAAACCTGATGCATGCCTTGCTATTCGTTTAGCAGGGAGGTACCAAAGTAATCCAGGAGTGGATCACTGGACATCGGTCAAGAACATCCTGAAATACTTGGAAAGGACTAAGGATATGTTTCTCGTTTATGGAGGTGACAGAGAGCTCGTCGTAAATGGTAACATCGATGCAAGCTTTGACACTGATCCGGATGATTCTAAATCGCAAACCGGATACGTGTTTATATTGAACAGTGGAGCTGTTAGTTGGAGCAGTTCTAAACAAAGCGTCGTGGCAGGATCTACATGTGAAGCGGAGTACATAGCTGCTTCGGAAGCAGCAAATGAAGGAGTCTGGATGAAGGAGTTCATATCCTATCTTGGTGTCATACCTAGTGCATCGGGTCCAATGAAAATCATTTGTGACAATACTAGTGCAATTGCCTTGGCAAAGGAATCCAGATTTCACAAGAGAACCAAGCACATCAAGAGACGCTTCAATTCCATCCGAGATCAAGTCCAGGTGGGAGACATAGAGATATGCAAGATACCTATGGATCTGAATGTTGCAGACCCGCTGACTAAGCCTCTTCCACGAGCAAAACATGATCAGCACCAAGACTCCATGGGAGTTAGAATCATTACTGTGTAATCTAGATTATTGACTCTAGTGCAAGTGGGAGACTGAAGGAAATATGCCCTAGAGGCAATACTAAAGTTATTATTTATTTCTTTATTTCATGATAAATGTTTATTATTCATGCTAGAATTGTATTAACCCGAAACATAATACATGTGTGAATACATAAACAAACATAGTGTCACTAGTATGCCTCTACTTAACTAGCTCATTGATCAAAGATGGTTAAGTTTCCTAGCCATAGACATGAGTTATTATTTGATCAATGGGATCACATCATTAGGAGAATGACGTGATTGACATGACTCATTTCGTTAGCTTAGCACTTGATCGTTTAAGTTTACTGCTATTGTTTTCTTCATGACTTATATATGTTCCTATGACTATGAGATTATGCAACTCCCGAATACCGGAGGAACACTTTGTGTGCTACTAAACGTCACAACGTAATTGGGTTATTATAAAGGTGCTCTACAGGTGTCTCCGATGGTGTTCGTGGAGTTGGCATAGATCAAGAATAGGATTTTTCACTCCAATTGTCGGAGAGGTATCTCCGGGCCCTCTCGGTAATGCACATCACTATAAGCCTTGCAAGAAATGTGACTAATGAGTTAGTTGCGGGATGTTGTATTACGGAACGAGTAAAGAGACTTGCCGGTAATGAGATTGAGCTAAGTATTGGGATACCGACGATCGAATCTCAGGCAAGTAACATACCGATGACAAAGGGAACAACATATATTGTTATGCGGTTTGACCGATAAATATCTTCGTAGAATATGTAGGAACCAATATGAGCATCTAGGTTCCGCTATTGGTTATTGACAAGAGACATGTCTCGGTCATGTCTACATAGTTCTCGAACCCGTAGGGTCCGCACGCTTAAAGTTCTGTGACGATCGGTATTATGATTTTATATGTTTTGATGTACCGAAGGTAGTTCGGAGTCCCAGATATGATCACAAACATGCTGAGGAGTCTCGAAATGGTCGAGACATAAAGATTGATATATTGGAAGCCTACATTTGGACATCGGAAGTGTTCCGGGTGAAATCGGGATTTTACCGGAGTGCCGGAGGGGTTACCGGAACCCCCCCGGGGTTAATGGGCCTTATTGGGCCCTAGTGGAGAGTGAGGGGCCGGCCAGGGCAGGCCGCTGGCCCCCTCCCCCTCTGGTCCGAATTGGACTAGGAGAGGGGGGCGCCCCCCTTTCCTTCTCCTTCTTCCCCTTCCTTTCCCCCTCCTAGTAGGAGTAGGAAAGAGGGGAATCCTACTCCTACTAGGAGGAGGATTCCTCCTCCTGGCATGCCCTCTAGGGCCGTCCGGCCTCCCCCCTTGCTCCTTTATATACGGGGGCAAGGGGCACCTCTAGACACACAAGTTGATCATTGATCTCTCCCAGCCATGTGCGGTGCCCCCCTTCACCATAATCCACCTCGGTCATGCTGTAGCGGTGCTTAGGCGAAGCCCTGCAATGGTAGCTTCATCAACATCGTCACCACGCCGTCG
Organism: Triticum urartu; assembly: GCF_003073215.2. Taxonomy (NCBI): domain Eukaryota; kingdom Viridiplantae; phylum Streptophyta; class Magnoliopsida; order Poales; family Poaceae; genus Triticum; species Triticum urartu. The sequence continues at coordinate 100,603,052 of NC_053023.1, forward strand.
TGCTGATGAAAATCTTCCCCGAGCTCTACTGGATCGTGAGTTCGCGGTACGTCACCGAGCCGAATGTGTGCGGAACGCGGAGGTGCCGTACGTTCGGTACTAAGGATCGGTTGATCGTGAAGACGTACGACTACATCAACCGCGTTGTGATATCGCTTCCGCTTAACGGCCTACGAGGGTACGTGGACGACACCCTCCCCTCTCGTTGCTATGCATCACCATGATCTTGTGTGTGCGTAGGAAAATTTTGAAATTACTTCATCCCCCAACACTATGAAGGGCCCACAAGCCAGGGGCGCATGCCTCCATGGCTTGTGGCCGCCTCCTAGTTCTTCTGGCCTCCTCTCCAAGTCTCGTGGTTTCCTTCTGGTCCAAGAAAAATCATCGTAATGTTTTATTTCGTTTGGACTCCGTTTGATATTCCTTTTCTGTAAAAGTCAGTAACAAGGAAAAAACAGAAACTGGCACTGGGCACTAGGTTAATAAGTTAGTCCCAAAAATAATGTAAAATAGCATATTAATGCATATAAAACATCCAAAACAAATAATATAATAGCATGGAACAATCAAAAATTATAGATATGTTGGAGACGTATCAAGCATCCCCAAGCTTAATTCCCGCTCTTCCTCGAGTACGTAAATGATAAAAACAGAATTTTTGATGTGAAATGCTACCTAACATATTTATCAATGCAATTCTTCTTATTGTGGCATGAATATTCAGATCCATAAGATTCAAAACAAAAGTTTAATATTGACATAAAAACAATAATACTTCAAGCATACTAATAAAGCAATCATGTCTTCTCAAAATAACATGGCTAAAAGAAAGTTATCTCTACAAAATCATATAGTCTGGCTATACTCTATCTCCATCACACAAAGTATTTCATCATGCACAACCCCGATGACAAGCCAACCAATTGTTTCATACTTCTAATGTTCTCAAGCCTTTTCAACTTTCACGCAATACATGAGCGTGAGCCATGGATATAGCACTATAGGTGGAATAGAAAGGTGGTTGTGAAGAGAAGACAAAAAGGACAAAGTCTCACATCAACTAGGTAAATTAATGGGCTATGGGGATGCCCATCAATCGATATCGATGTAAGTGAGTAGGGATTGACATGCAACGAATGCACTAGAACTATAAGTGTATGAAAGCTCAAAAGAAAACTAAGTGGGTGTGCATCCAACTTGCTTGCTTACGAAGACCTAGGGCAATTTGAGGAAGCCCGTCATTGGAATATACAAGCCAAGTTCTATAATGAAAAATTCCCACTAGTATATGAAAGTGATAAAATAGGAGACTCTCTATCATGAAGAACATGGTGCTATTTTTGAAGCACAAGTGTGGAAAAGGATAGTAACATTGTCCCTTCTCTCTTTTTCTCTCTTTTTTCTTTTTTTTCTTTTTGGCTCTTTGGCCTCTATTTTATTTTTTATTTGGGCTCTTTGGCCTCTTTTTATTTTTAATTCCGGAGCCTCATCTAAACTTGTGGGAGAATCATAGCCTCCATCATCCTTTCCTCACATGAGACATTGCTCTAATAATGATGATCATCACACTTTTATTTACTTACAACTCAAGAATTAGAACTCGATACTAGAACAAAGATACGACTCGATATGAATGCCTCATGCATATGATAACAAATATGATAATGACGGTGCGTGTCATAATAAACGGAACAATGGAAGTTGCATGGCAATATATCTCGGAATGACCATGGAAATGCCATAATAGGTTCGTATGGTGGCTATTTTGAGGAAGGGTATATGGTGGGTTTAATGCACCGGCGGAAGTTGCGCGGTACTAGAGAGGCAAACAATGGTGGAAGGGTGAGAGTGCGTACAATCCATGGACTCAACATTAGTCATAAAGAACGCACATACTTATTGCAAAAATTTATAACCATCAAAGCAAAGTACTAATACGCATGCTCCTAGGGGGATAGATTGGTAGGAAAAGACCATCACCCATCCTCGACCGCCACTCATAAGGAAGACAATCAAAAATAAATCATGCTCCGACTTCATCACATAACAGTTCACGATACGTGCATGCTTCGGGAATCACAAACTTTAACACAAGTATTTGTACCCATCCACAATTACGTACTCTCTAGCATGACTCTAATATCACCATCTTTATATCTCAAAAAAAGTGCACGGAATCAAACTTCTCATATATTCAATGCTCTTTATGAAAGTTTTTATTATATCCCTCTTGGATGCCCATGATATTAGGACCAAATTCATAACCTAAGCAAATTACCATGTTGTTTTCAAGACTCTCAAAATAATATAAGTGAAGCATGTTAGTTCATCAATTTCTACAAAATAAAACCACCAACGTGCTCTAAAAAGATAGAAGTGAAGTGCTAGAGCAACTACCTAGCTCAAAAGATAAAAGTGAAGCACATAGAGTATTCTAATAAATTCACGATTAAAGTGTGTCCCTCTCAAAAGGTGTGTATAGCAAGGATGATTGTGGCAAACTAAAAATCAAAGACTCATATCATACAAGATGCTCCAAGCAAAACACATATTACTACTTCTTGAGCTTGCGTTGGTTTTCCCCTTGAAGAGGAAAGAGTGATGTAGCAAAGTAGAGATAAGTATTTCCCTTAGTTAGGAACCAAGGTATAAAATCCAGTAGGAGATACAAGCAAGTCCCCAATCTATGCACAGGCACAAACAATCAAACACTTGCACCCAATGCGATAAATGGGTTGTCAATCCCTTCACGGTCACTTGCAAAGGTGAGATGTGGTAGAGATAGATATAGAAGATTACTAAAACGTAAAACAAAGTGAAAGTAAATAAAACACAGTGCGGTATTTTTTGGGTTTTTTTATTTACATGAAGAAGAACCAAGCAATATGATGACATGATGTAGAGGGATAGACTCAAGCAATATGATGAAAACCCCATCTTTTACCCTTCATGGCAACAATCCAATACGTGCCTTGCTACCCCTACTTTGTCACTGGGTGAGGACACCGTGAGATTGAACCCAAAACTAAGCACCTCTCCCATTGCAAGAAGAACCAATCTAGTTGGCCAAACCAAACCAATAATTCAAAGAGAAATACAAAGCTATCAAATCATGCATATAAGAATTCAGAGAAGATTTCAAATAATAGTCATAGATAATCTGATCATAAATCCACAATTCATCGGATCTCGACAAACACACCGCAAAAGAATATTACATCGGATAGATCTCCAAGAACATCGAGGAGAACATGGTATTGATAATCAAAGAGAGAGAAGAAGCCATCTAGCTACTAGCTATGGACCCATAGGTCTGTGGTAAACTACTCACGCTTCATTGGAAGGGCAATAGAGTTGATGTAGAAGCCCGTCGTGATCGAATCCCCCTCCGGCAGGATGCCGGAAAAGGCCCCAAGATGGGATCTCGCGAGTACAGAAGGTTACGGCAGCAGAAAAGTATTTTGGTGGACGCTTTTGTTAGTTTGGGAATGTTTATGAATTTATAGGCTAAAGATTAGGGTTGGAGGACCCCCGTGGGGCCCACAAGCCAGGGGTGCCCCCCTAGGGCGTGCCTTGAGGGCTTGTGGAGCCCTTGGGACTCTTTTAGCTTCCTCTCCAAGTCCTACATGTGTCTTCTGGTCCAAGAAGAATCATCGTAAAGTTTTATTCCGTTTGGACTCCGTTTGATATTATTTTTATGTAAAACTCAAAAACAAGGAAAAAAGAAACTGGCACTGGGCTCTGGGTTAATATGTTAGTCCAAAAAATAATATAAAATAGCATATTAATGCATATAAAACATCCGAAAAAGATAATATAATGGCATGGAACAATCAAAAATTATAAATACGTTGGAGAGGTATCACATGTCATGTGGTGAATAAAAATATAGCCTCAAGTAAATTTACCGATGGATTGAAGACGAAAGAGGGGATGCCATCCGGGGAATCCCCAAGCTTAGATGCTTGGTTGTCCTTGAATATTACCTTGGGTGCCTTGGGCATCCCCTATCTTAGGCTCTTGCTACTTCTTATTCTATAGTCCATCAAATCTTTACCCAAAACTTGAAAACTTCAAAACTCAACAGAAAACTCATGAGATCCATTAGTATAATAAAATAAATCACCACTTTAGTTATTGTTGTGAACTCATTCACAATTTATATTGATGTTGTATCTACTGTATTCCAACTTCTCCATGGTTCATACCCCCCGATACTACCCATATATTCATTAAAATAAGCAAAGAACACAAAGAAAACAGAATCCATCAAAAACAGAACAGCATGTAGTAATCTGGAAGTTTCATATACTTCTGTAGCTCCAACAATTCTGAAAAATTAGGAAAATCTAGGCAATTTGTATATAAATAAAGTGGAAAAAATTCAGAATTTTTCGTCTCTCTAGCAGGCCAGATCAATTATGTTACTGGGCGCAAAAGTTTCTGTTTTTCGGCAGAATCAAATCAACTATCATTGTGGCCATCCCAAAGGTCTTACTTGGCACAAAAACTAATTAAAGAGTCAATTACACCACAAGTGCTAAAACTTAGCGTGAAAAATCACTTAAGTGCCAAAACTTGCGGCATACATTGAATTGGTGCTATAACTTGGCTTTGGCGTGCATATACGATACAAATTGCATTTGTATATGGACACAGAGCTGACTAGACGCGCCATGTGGCATCAGGCCCGCTTTCAGTCACTGAATGGTAGATATAGGGTGTGTGTCCTGTTATTTTGTGAAAAAAACCTCAAAATTATTTTTCAAAAATAAATTGTCACCGACCGGATTTGAACCGGTGGAGGTGCTCATGCCTAACAAATGCCCCCAGAACAGTTTTTTGTTATAATTGCAGATGTACTTTATATATCCAGGCAGACTTAAGCTAGTGGGAGACCCTAAACCATTTTGAAGTGTTATTTTTTAACATACTATATGTAAATTATAATCTTTTTACAAATATGTAAATCATAATCTTGTGTTATGCTTTAAGTTTTTTAAAATAATTCTATATATTTTAATAAATGCTTACATAAGTTTAAAATGTTCACAGTTTTTGTTAGAAACAAATCTTCACAGTTTTACCAAAATATTAATGTAGTATATAAAAGTGTTCATGCTTTAATAATTTTTCTATATATTTTAATAAATGCTTATATAAGTTTATAAATCTTTGCAGTTTTAACAAAATACCCATGTAGTCTATAAAAGTGTTCATGCTTTAAGAAATATATATTCGTATAATGTAAAAATCATTGGCTAGGGTTCAAACCAGTGACATGTAGTCATCAGGTGCGCGTAGCAACCACCCCACCACACATCAGTATTTTTTTCTTCAATTGATAAAATATATGTAAATTATAATCTTATATTATAAATAATATATATATAGATACATAATAATATAACATTATAAAATTATTCACGTACTACTTAAAAAATTGTCCATGTGTTTAAATTGTAAATTAGAAAATTATGCATGTAATAATTTTCATATTCAATAAAAATATCAAAGTATTTTTTATTTTTCTATATATTTAAATAAATGATAATATATATTCAAAATTTTCATGTTGTTAATAAAATATTTATGTATTATATAAAAGTGTTCATTTTTATTCTAAAGTTTATTTTGTTTATAATGCACAATTATAGTTTGCATATAATTTATAATTTTTGTAACAAATAACAGTGCAAAATTATCAGTAGGGTGTCGAGCCCGCTTAAGGTCTACCGAATATATAGAGTGTATATCTTATCCATTTAGTACGAAAAACGATTCTCGGTCAATTGATTAGGCAGACGCACATCCATGCTGCAGATCACGGGTTCAAAATTCATCAGCCACCATTTTTGCACATAATTTGCTCACTGACAGATGGACCGACACGTGTCAGTGGCCTTTTTATGAGAAAAAATAATTTCGATGGGATTTCACAAAATAACAGGCCACAACCCTATCTCTACCACTCAATGGTTGACAACGGGTCCCATGACACATGGCATGCCTTGTCAGCACTGTGTTCGTATACAAATGTGATTTGCACCGTATATGCACGTCAAAGCCAAGTTGTAGCACCAGCTCAATGTATGCCACAAGTTTTGGCACTAAAGTGATTTTTCACGCCAAGTTCTAGCACCAGTGGGGTAATTGACTCTAACTAAAACACTAAAATAGAATTATTACAGAAGTAATAATGTGTATTTATTGAAAAACAGAATCAAAAACAAAAAACACAAAATATAATTGGATTGCCTCCCAACACGCGTTATTGTTTCCTTTACTAGATGATTCACCCTTATTTTTAGGAACATAAATAAACTTAGTAGGTTTAGTAGGAGGGAATTTTGGAGTAGCTTTAACAGCAGCGAAGGCAGAACCCAACTTGGAAGTAATATCTTCTAACTTATCAATTCTAGTGGAACCTTGATCTATTTTCTCATTAACTATAGGTTCCTTTTCCTTTAGATTCTTTGAAGTGATTCCTACCGTTGATCCAATTTGAGTAATGTGATTATGATTCTTTTTATCCAAAATTTCAATAAGCTCTATGGTAGAAATTTTATTCTCAATAATACCAAGCCTTTGCATTAATTACATGTTCCAAGGTTAAAGTTGTTTCATTACCCATGAGTGGTGGTGATCCTACCAAATTTACCATAGCATTGTAAGCATCCAACATGTGACTACCCAAGAAATTACCCCCAGTAATGGTGTCTAGCACATATCTAGACCAAGTAGTAACACCCACATAAAAAATCTAGAGAAGAACGGTAGTAGATTGCTTACGGATAGATCTATTCTGAGCATTGCAAATTCTATACCAAGCATCTTCTAAATTCTCTCCCTCCCTTTCACTGGTACCCATCGGTCCTAAACAAACGGTTTTAACCCCTTTCCGCGACGGCATTTGGAACCATCGCCAAGTGAGTGTGGGCGATAGGGAGGTCCTTCTCACACAACCCAAAAACCGTCGGGGATATGCCCTACTGGCACACACGCTCGGCAAAATGAGGTCGTGTCCGACCGGCGAGCACTCAAATACGTAAATACGTACAGTATAGCTAAAAAATACAATTATACAGCGAAATTGCTTCCGATCGCAAGTACATCCCACACAGTCGGTCCCCGCTAAACATTTCCATCCGTATGTACATCCCACACAGTCGCTCCAAGGAAAACGTTTCCGTTCACAGGTACATCACACACAATTTTTCCCGTTAAATCGTTTGTGTTATTGAATGTATCACACACGGTTCATAGAAGAAACCGTGTGGCAAAGGCTGACCATCACACACAGTTTTTATTTGGTAAACGTTTGCCCAAGGTGGCCTAACACAAACAGTTTTCAAGAGAAAGTCGTGTGTGATTGTTCATTGACCCAACACAGTTTATTCCTAGAAACTGTGTGCGTTGCCTGAGGTCATCGCCCATGGCATTTTTTCAACAACCGTTTGCAATAGCAAAACCCAATTAGCAGGCTAATTCGCCATTAGCAAGCTAAGTGCCCTATTGTTAATAATCCATTTATTAATCTAATTGACATTCATATTACGCACATAATATATTTTATTTCCATATTAAGGAAGTAGAATTTCATAATTGAAATACATCAAAGTACAACATGATATAGCTCAACTACCCCATTACACAACTGCACCAGCACCAAGTTTCACATGCAATGTGTAGAACCTTTCGAAATTAGCATCATAGACGGTATATAGACAGATGCGTATCATCTGAAAAACTGCTAAAGCGGAAGGCGAATATGGAGCCTTCATTCATGTTGAAGGTCTTTGCAACTTTAGGCCAGTGCCGGTGGATGATTGATCATCCGTCCTTCATCCTCTTCAGGAACACTTCAATATTGAACCATGGGTGTTGTATGAAAACCTTCCTTGCCTCCTGACCATAGAGGTGGGTTGAGAGGTAATCATTAGTGAACTGCTTTGGAAAGGCCTGAAAACAAGGATGTGCATAAATATCTTCTCTATATTGGAAATGGGCAAAGGAATAAAAAAGGCAAGGTATAATAGTTAGTACCAACTTGTAGTGAACTGATGTCTTCTTCATTATGCAGACAAAGATCTTGTTGTTTTTTTTCGCTAATTTCTTTATCCTAAGAATCTTTCTAAGTTTCTTGATTTGATTGATATTCATGGACAACTCATTTCCCCATATGAAAAAAGGGTCGAACAGTGGGTCAAAACCTCTGATAGCAGGACCTACATGTGCAAGACCAAATTGTTAAAAACCAAAATATTAGAATGGATTCTACAATTGCACAATAATGTGCTATTAGACAACGGACCATGCATGTGCTAACCTCGATTGTAAACCTCAGTGCTTCCCATTGTTTCCTTGCAACACATATAAGGTAGTTAGTCATCAGGTTAAGTATTTACTACAGCCAAATTCAATTTATTCCTCACATGGTATACAATAACAGAATGCACCCACAACTATTGAACATCGCATTGCAGAATTGAACCAAACAGTTAACTAAACACCACAACACAAATGAACCAAACGTTAACTGAGCACCACATTGCACAATGTATAACCAAACCAAGCATGCTTGACAACTTGGAAATATAGAAATTGTATTTGTTTCTCATGTATTTTGTAAAGATAAATTCGAGTTATTTCTCACATGGAAGGAAATACAAAATTGCAGCCTGAAGAATTGAACATCACATTTGCAGAATTGAACCAAACAGTTAACTGAAGACGACAACTAATTAACAAAACAGTTAATAAGTGAGCACCACACTGCACGACATATAGAACATATACACTAGATCAACATATTGCATGGTAAAGTTAGATAGCACAATGACCTATATATATACCATATTACAAACAAAAAAATAATCCCCTCCTAAGTCAAATTAATCTATCTCATTATCAGACAAAGTAGTGATGGGCCAAGCGGGCCCACAGATGGAAAGCATCGATATCGCTGATAACCGCTTAAGTGGGTGCGAGAGGACAACCACCATTGCTTTGCATGTGGGCCAAACATATATTGAATACCCAAAATGCACAAATTTGATGTGGCACATGCCTCGAAAACCGTAAAGTCCCCAACAGAGCGAGGTTCATGAAGTGTACTACATATGATGGTCCCCTTCCCCCTCTTCGATGCATACTGTATGCCCCTACCGTAATACAACCCAAAAAGAATCCTCCTTGATGGTGAAATTAATTAATCTCTCCCGATGTAGGTCAAAGTGATGCATGCATCGACAATGGCCTCATGGGCCCACAGATGGAACCGTCACACATGAGTGTCCTAGGATAACCACTGCCTTCATGCATGTGGCCCAAAGAGGTGTTGTGTGATGTTTGAATAGCCAATTTCACAACTTTGATGTGGCACGTGCCTCGGAAACCAAAAAGTCCCGACACTGAGTGAGGTGTACTTGTTCACGGACGCGTACGTATAGTATATATGCTAGTCCCCTCCCACCTCTTCGACGCGTACTATATACTACCACCATAACACAAACAAAAAAGATTCTACCTTGCTGGTCAAATTAACCTCTCTGCCGGCTGTTCGTCAAAGTGATGGACGACGACCTCGCAGGCCCACAGAAAGCATCACACACGAGTATCGAGTGTCATGTAGGAGAACCATCGACTACATGTGGCCAAAACATATATGTATGAAAGGGTTGTGTAATGTTTTAAATAACGAATTCACGACTCTAATGTGGCTCCTGCCTCACAAAACGGCTAACCCACACGGTGGCTCACGACTCGTAGTGTACTGCCAGCCACCCACCAACCCCCAGACGTGCGCGCGCGCACACAGACACACACCATGAATCCACTGCAACTACGATGCATGTTAAATTATCCCGCGGTGAACATATGTTACCAAAGGAGGGACGTTTTAATTTTGAAAAAAAAGCAGAGACCATTAAGACGTTTTAGCACATTGATTGGTTTTCTAGGGGTATAATGTGCAAAAATTAAATTTGAGCTACATGCACACGTGACAGTGCACCTAAATGGATTGCAAAAACACATGTGTCTCACTGGGTGCATGTTTACTCCCCGTGCAAGAAATTTCAAACATTGAGAATCTTGATTTTTAAATTCTAGTACATCCAAAACTTATTTGAAATTCATGAAACTTATCGTGTTGTCATATGGACACCAATACAAAGTGGCATTGTACTTTTTTTGCCAAATTTGAGACCAGTTTTGATGTAATCTTTATCTTCTTACAAACGGGAGATTATTAATAATTGGGAACCAATATCCCAAATGGATTATTTATTTTTGAACCGTGAGCATTAGACCAACAATGGATATGTGTCATGGTTCGGTTAAGCAATAAAGCAATAGCATTAATCATCCAAATAGAAAAACAATATACGTGCCGCCACGCGACCCGTGTGTCATGCCAGTAGGCGTGAGTTGACGGGACACATGCGAGCAGTCCGCCGCGCAGGCAGACCCGGAGCGTGCATGTAGGTGTGTGAATTGATGGGAGGCGTGCTCGCTGCGCAGTGTCATCAAGAGGCGTGCGAGCAGCTGTGTGAAACGACGGTAGGCATGCCAGCAGTGCGGTGCGCAGTCTCACTAGAGGCGAGCCAGCGGTTTGACCGCCGCCCGCCTCTCTCCCGCTACTCCATATTAATGGCGCGCCCGAGCGGCCGCACCCCCATCCTCGCCACACACAATCCTCTCTCTCTCCGCTTGCACCCTCGACGCCGCTCTTAGTCCTCAAAGTCGTTAGTGTATGAGGATGCCACCGAAGCACCCCATCGAAGGGAGTGGCGACGCCGGGGATGCTGAAGCACCGGAGCATGGTGTGGAGATGGAGACAGAGGTTGACGTCACCGTCGGCGAGGTACCGCTACACCCTGACGTCGTCGAGCTTCCATAGCCGGAGGCGGAGGTCCACACCGACACCGGTGACGACCCCGGCGACGACTCCGACGACCACTCCGGCGACAACTCCAATGACCACTCCGGCGACGACTCCGACGAGGACGGACAACTGGTTAGTTATCTATACCCATTTATGTGTCAAATAGATCCTAGGGTTTCTCTGGTTACTCCTGCCTCCCCCTTTTTGGAATAGAAATCCTATAGTTATGTTCTCCCAATCCATGAAATCTAAGTAAGTTTCATTAGATCCGTGTAGTGTATTGATTGTTTGAATGGTACAAGTGATAAGTGATTAGTTGTTTCATCTGTGCAAATGATTTGTGCTAGTAATCCGACTAGGGTTAGTGTTCATGCTAATAATTCCTAGCCAGGACTTGACAATTGATTTTGAATGACCTACATATATGTTTGTGCCATTATTTTCTTCAAGATTGGTCTGTACATAGATGACTGTGCTTAAAAATCGAACCATAATCTCTGGATATGTATAAAAAAATAGCCATAAATTCCTAATCCTACTTCACATCATGTAAACATTGATTTGATGCCAAATTTTGGCAATTGCCAAATGTTCGCTAGAGGTTAGTTTGTAAACATTAATTTGACGCCACATTTTTTTACTATTTGTATAGGTGTTGTCTGATGATGTGGACAGCGAGGATGAAGATGGCCAGAGAAGGTACAAGAGGCAAATCCTGAGGGAGCTTTATGCGGGAATGCATATTAGGCGTATTATGACCTGGGACGACGGCTATCGCTGCCCATTTTGCAACCAAAAGCTGCATGGCGCGTATGAAAGTGTTTTGGCGCATGCAAGAGGATGAGCCGACTACCTGGAGATGCTTCGGAATCGTGCCGGCAGATGAGATGAGATGTGGGTTCGAACTATTTACGCTTGAGTATGCTTAATGATGGTTGAACTATGTACTTATGGTTGAACTATGCTTGTGTATGCTTATTATCTATGTCTGAGTATGTTTAATCTACAACCAATTGATGCGTTTCAAGCAAACGCACGCACCTGAAGGTCCGTCCTGTAGGGTGACGGTTAGCGGTCCGAGGATTACGGGGGCAATTAGGGTTTCGGCCCCGCTCGTGCTATCCTCCTTCGATCGCCGCCCTTGGGCACGCCGTGGGGAATCCGAGTCCGCCATCGTGATCTCACCACCACCATCATCCACTCCACAACCTTATGTGCGATTCTAGGGCGCGCGGTCGTAATACATAGTAAACCCTAGGAGGTGTTTGGGGCGGTGTGGTGTAGGGAGATGGAGGGAGTTGGCAACATGATGCAGCGGCTGAAGTTAACAGCGGATGAGAGGAAGGGAGTCAAGATCCGAATGAGGGCGAAGGAGAAGGGGAAAAGCACGGAGATGCAGGATGTTGGAAAGGTGATCTCGGAGAAGCCATCACACCAGGACGCGATCAGCCTCTCCCTTGGACATGTCTGGTGCCCTATCAAATGGATCGGCTGTCGAGAGGTGGGAGATAACATGTTTATGTTCACCTTCAAGAAGGAACCGGGGAAGAGGAATGCGCTAGATGATGGACCGTGGATGTTTGATAAGGATCTAGTTGTTGTCGAGGACTATGACCCAGGGAAACGACTCGAGGACTATGAGTTCAATGAGATCCCAGTTTGGGTGCGAGTATTCAGGCTTCCCTTAGGTATGATGAATGAGGAGGCGGCAGAGGAGATAGGATATCTTATTGGGCGGTTCATGGAGGTAGATGCTGGGGTGGGTGGGAAGGCTATCGGAAAGTACATGAGGGTCAAAGTAAGGATGAACATTGAGTAGCCGATTATGAGGGGTTTTACACTGGAGGAGGAGGAAGATCAACTGAACCAGAAACATAAGAAGAAGATGAACATTGATGGGTCTGCAGGAGAAGAAGAGGAGGATGGTCTATGGTGTCGGTTTGAATATGAATTCCATGTCTGACTTCTGCTACACCTGTGGTATCATTGGACATGGCGAGAAAGATTGCTCTATCAGATTGGAGAAAGGGGAGAAAGCACAATTTGGTAACTGGTTGAAAGCTTTGGAAGGCGTAGAACTGGAAGTGAGGATAGCTGGGGGTGGAAGGGAAAGAACCGAGGAGGGGAGAACAACTAGAGCTATGGGTTTAATAGATCGAGTGGCAGATCTGTGAGTGGCAGTGACAATCTCTCATGGCGTAGGGAGGATGGCAAATGGTCTGGTGGAAGGGAGGGGAATATGGAGAGGGGAGAGGAAGTTACGAGTCCGCATAAGCTGGCGAGTGAACCAACCAAGTCAGGGACTCCGAAGATGCTTGACATGGGGGGCTACCATGGTTGGGGAGGAAAAGAAGGAAGGAGGCACAGGGTTAAGTGAGCCTGCAGCGGAGGAGGATGGGGATCAGTCCAAACAGGACAACCTCACCCATCAGCCGGTGTCATTACCTGAGCAGAAGGGGTACCAAGACAAGTCTAGTGAGGGGGAAAAGGAGCTGAGGGAGAAGGGAGGTGGTGGTAAGAAGGGTCAGGAGCTGAAATGTTATAAGAAAGTACACAGGGAGGGAGCAGAGACAAAGAATGATAGCAAGGCCAGCGAACAAGTATTGGGTCAGAAGAGGGGTACCGCAGATGACCCTGAAGATACAACAGAAGTGAAGAGAGGAAAGATGGAGGTGGAGAAACTAGGAGGAGGTGGGATGGTGGGAACTGAGGGGAAGACGACAAACACCAATTCATCGACCGGGCTGCAGGAGCAGCCCCGCCGAGACCAAGGAACATTATAGGCTGGAACTGCATGGGGCTCGGGAATGGCCCAGTAGTTCGCTCTCTTCTCGAGCTGGGACGAGTGGAGGAGCCTGACATTTTGTTCTTATCGGAAACAAGGATGACGGAGAAGGAGTTAGACAGTTTCAGGTGGAAGTTGGGGCTAGCCAACATGTCGGCATGGAGTTCAGTGGGAAGGAGTAGAGGTGTCGTGGAATTGTCACGGCGGATGTCCTAGTGAAAGTACTTAGTGTGGAGCCATCGCAACTAGGAAGCTTAAAGGGGTTAATCGGGACAAAGGACACGAGAGGTTTATACTGGTTCGGCCCCTTGCGGTGAAGGTAAAGGCCTAGTCCAGTTGTTATGGTATTGCTAGGTTTCGATGACCAAGGAGCGAATCCGCTTGATTTGGCTCTCGATCTGTTGTTTCTTGCCCTAATCCGCCGCCGGGTCGTCGCCTCATATACACGGGTTGACGCCCTGCGGCCTACAGAGTCCCGGCCGGCTTATACAACGTGTCCGGCTCGACGACGTATCTTACATGCCTTGCATTACAAGTCTACTCATACATGGCGGTTTATACTTACGGGCCATGTGCCGCCTCCGGGCTTGGGCCTATTATAAGCCTAATCGTAAACCGTCATGTTGTATACTCTTGGGCTTTATTTATGTAAACCGCCATTTGTAGTTGACCCGGCCCCTCCTGGGCGGGTCATACCTGGTAGTCATATCCTCAACATTAGGCCCCATGTTGATTTGAACTTTGTTCATGTCAATCTTCAACACTTAAAAAATCCATCTACCACTGCCGTGAAAACCTTGTAACCCGCCATGACGTAATCTCCGGAATTTTTGGAATCCCTCCACGACGTCACCTTAACGGATCTTTATCTTAATGTCTTTCCGAAAATCGAGGCGTCCATCTAGCTGGATAACTTTCATTCGCCTTCCTCGTTTTTCGCACTTGCCTGTTCGCCTATCTCCTTATAAATAGGCACGGCTGGCCCTCCTCATTCTTCTTCTTCCTTCTCTCACAACCCCTCTGTCGCTCAAGCTCCACCGCCGCCACAGCGCTCGCCATCATCCTCAACCTTGGCCGCTGCATCAACCTGAGCTTGTCCAGAGAACGACAGCGACCCTTTGTAGTAGATCTGCGCCCGTAAGTTTTTGCTTTTCCGCACCTTAGATCCGCATTAGGGTTTGCAAGTTCTTATGTATTCTTCGTTGTTCATCACGGGTTCTTCATAGTTTCTCTACCGCATCCTCTTTTGATCTAAAAGAAGTATGGAACTCATGTGGTAGCTGTTTCGCATCCATTTCAGATGCTAGTAGATCCCCTTTTCTTGTACAAAGGCCTCCTTAGAACTGATGAACTCCTCTGCACTGTTTTTTAGGTCTAGATTTATTTTTCTTTTTTGAACAATCATGATCCAAAATAGTAGCAACAGCTTTTGAAACTTGTTTCTCTCAGTACTTAGCCAATTTTTTGTCGCTGGCAACTTTTGAATACCTTTAGTCATGGCGGCTTATCATGCCGGCTCATTTTTCCTTCATATATCATTAGCCCTTATTTAAGCCGCCATTATGCATCTATATTGTAGACATTAACCTATGATTCCACCATTTAACTTAAACCGGCAAATTACTTCCTTTTTAGCTTGTCCTCTCACCATGCCGCCAAAGAGGACGACAGTTTGCAACTGGGTCCCTTCCACAGTTACTGATGACACTCTGAAGGATTTTGTCACCATTGGATATTTACCAGAGAACAGCATTTTGTCCTATCACGCCCCTGACTGGGCCGAAGAACGACCTCAGCCCAAAGATGGTGAAGTTGTCGTCTTTACTGACCATATGAACCGGGGGTTTTCACCGCCCGGCTCAAAATTCTTCAGAGATGTTCTGCACTTTTTCAAGCTTCATCCAAAAGATCTTGGACCCAGTTCCATATCAAATATCTGCAATTTCCAAGTTCTCTGTGAGGTTTATCTTCAAGAAGAACCTACTGTTGAACTCTTCAGAGAGTATTTCTATTTGAACCGCCAGAATGAATACACCAACAGCCCCAGCTTGGAACTTGGTGGAATTTCGATTCAACGCGGACGAGATGTTGTCTTTCCCTTAGTAGTCTTACCAAGCAATCCCAAGTATTGGAACCAAACTTGGTTTTATTGCAAAGACACGTCACCAGCTGATGAAAAACCAATGTCGGGTTATTGCGCGGAGCGTCTTGATGCTAAGTTTTCACTCCCTGACAAGCTTTCTGCCGCTGAACGTAAGAAGCTCATCCCAACCATCAAAAGGGTTCAAGCCTTATTGGGAAACGGCTTAAATGGAGTTCACTTGATCCGCTATTGGATCGCATGGTGGGTCATCCCTTTGAGCCGCCGATCTAACTTGATGTACAGCTATGCCAGAGGACTAGATGACCCTCTGTCTCATAGTTCTCTACAACTGACTGAAGAGGCCATTGTTGAAATGTCAACCACCCTTGTAAAAAATAAATACGAAGACTGCAGTAAAGTTGGATTGAATCCTTTCTACAAACTTAATCCGGCACCAGAGGTAAATTCCCTTGACTCCTTTTTCTTCAGTAGTGAAGTTTTTGCTTGAGTTTGAACCTGTTACTTTCCTACAAGCTAAATTTGAGTTTTGGAAAGCCAAATATGATCATGAGGCTGCCAAAAAAGCTAGAGACACCGCAATAGCCGCCAAGAAGGCAACTAGAAAACCCAAAAAGAAACCAACTGCTTCTGATCTTCTCAAGCTGGATGACGCCTTTGAGTCGGAGGTAGCCCTTGACTCTCTTAGCCTGCTTTTTAACAACCTTATTGACATTGACTATTGCAAGGATGACACGGGGGCCAGCCAGGCAGTAGAAGAAGAGGTAATTATTTCCTCCGACTCAGAACCTTTGCCAAGACAGAAACCTCGACTGGTAACCCAGAAAGTAAGGTTTTCACACCCTTTGGCTTATTTGGATCCTCATTTTCTTTTGAAACAACAGCAAAATGAGAGCCGCCGCCATACCCGGACCAGTGACGACAATGAACTGCCCTACGGCTTACCGAAAACTCCTTGGAAACGCCAGAATGAGGTTTCTTTCACCTTTGACTTTTGCCTTTATCAATGAATCTATTTCCTTGCTCTTTTTAATTGTGATTTCACTTTTGCGGGAGGTTTCTCGTTCTTCTGGTGATTCTTCACAAACTCAACTTCCGGGTTTCAAGACTGCCCCTGGGTAAAGATAAATATCCTTCTTCTGCATATTTATGTCCGTATCATTATACTGATTCATCAAATTCCTCTTAGTGTTCAAGCAAAACCCAAGAAGGCAAGGGTGATTAAGCCGACTGAAGATCCAAAAGCTGCTGAACCGGCATTACCGACTCCTGCCCGGGACAACCTGAAGCACCAGAAGACCCCACTATGAATGTTCAAATAGATCCTCCTGAGCCGTCTATTGACGAAACTGTTCTCAATCCATCTACTATTGAACCGTCAAGCTCAGCTAACCCACTGGCGACTTATGACAGTGACGTTTTAATCAGTGGTAGTAGATTTGTTGAATTGGGCAATCCAACTATGCTATCCAGACACTCCGCCAAGTAAAAAGTGCGGTTTGACATCTCTCACTATGCTCACCTGAGTATTAGTGATGTGCTATCTGGCTACCTTAGTCATGTGCATTCCAGTCGTGACTTTGAAATTGAGATGGTCAAACAGCTGCAACTAAAATATGAGGTATGTTCTCTGGCTTTCATTAGTTTATCTGCTCTGCCAGCCCCCCAAGTCTCCTGATTATGATAAACTTGAATGATCTGTAGACTTGTGATATAGGTTGATGTTCTGACCTAGACTTTCCCCAAGCCCGGTTTAAAATGTTTAACCGGATTTATCTAATGAACATAATTTCACATGTAGTCCCCAAGAGCCGGTACTTAACTTCATAGCTGTCTTGAATCGGTCCAAACTAATATTGTTATCCGGCTCTAGAGGAAAAACTTTCTGAATATCATGCATTAGCCCCCAAGTGCCAAGCGTTGTTAATTGTAAAACACTTGGGACTTTTTTTAGAAGAGTCATTTCTGCATTTAAAAATTGCTTTGGCAGACATTAGCCCCCAAATGCCGAGTGGTGTTGCTTTGCAAAGAACTTGGGACTTTAATCATTATGACCTTTATTGGAATAAACTTTGACACACCTATGCATGTCTGTAGACCGCCATAACTAACTTGGATTCTCAACTGGCTGATGCGAAAACCCGGTTGGCGGCTCAAGAGACTGAGATAAAGAATACTGAATCCAAACTCTAGTTGAGCCTATCTGAAGGAGAGAAACTGAAGACCAGTTTTGATGTAGAGAAAAAAAATCCTGGGCCGATGAAAAAACCTTGCTGATACAGCGTGTTGAGACAGCCGAGGCGGCTCTCAAGGAAGTTACCACTGAACTCACCGGTTTAAAGAACCGTGTGTCTCAGATGGTCTCTGCAATCTTCGGCGAGTCATTGTATTATTTACTTAAACTCTATTTTTGCCATAAATATAAGCCGCCTGCTTAACCTTTTGGAATACTCATAGGTCCACGGAGCAGCAATCTGAGCCAAAACAACTTGATAAAACTCAAGGCGGTTTACACCCTGGTAGAGCAACTATACATTGGAGCTCAACGGGCGCTTGCCATTATTTCCCTAGCTAACCAAGGACCAAACCTCTTGAGTGACGTCTTGAAGAAGTTATCTATCTTACCCGCCAGATTCCAAGAAGTCAAGAGGTCCTGTGCTAGAGCCGGAGCCCTAACTGCTCTAAGCCGCTCCAAAGCCTGGGTACCGGAGCTAGACCTGGCGGATGTAGCCAAGGGGTATCCCAGCTTTAGGGAAGATGGGACTCTGTTTGATCAAGAAGATTTTTCTGCTTGCGTGAAGGGAATTCGTCCTCATGCTACCATCCTTGGCGACGAGACCAATGTTGATAAGTATCAGTCGGGTTTTGACGCTGAGAATAAAAAGATGGCGACTCCTTCGTACTCCCTCCGGTCCTTTTTACTCTGCATATAAGAATTGTTTGAAGTCAAACTTTACAAAGTTTGACCATATTTATATGAAAAAATATCAACATCTACCATGATAAAGTTATACAACATGAAACTTTAAGTCATGATGCATCTACTAGTATTGATTTCACATTGTGAATGTTGGTATCTTTTTCTATAAAGTTGGTCAAACTTTACGAGGCTTGACTTTAGACAAATCTAATATGCGAACTAAAAAGGACTGGCGGGAGTATAAAGTGACAGATCTAATCCCGCCGGTTCGCCAGCACACCTTTGCCCCAGAAATTGACCCGTCTGGTCTAATTGATGATGAAGCTGAGTTTGTTGCTCTTCATGGCTTTGATTGGTCCAAGCCCAGTTTCCAAACGGTGGAGGAAGATGAACCGGCGAGGGAGGAGTCGTAACCATCCAAATAACCCGGCCATGATTTAATGAACCGGCTTTAGTTTAACATCTGCTCAGGAGAAAAATAGTATTACCATTTTGGGCTCCAAACGCCTTGTAATAGGCTAGCTTAAAACTCCATGTTCTTCCTATGCCATCGTGCATATCGTACTGCGTACGACACTTTTATCCGTCATGTCAATATATGCTTTACAACCTTTATCATATCTGTAGCATTTGAATCTGTTCCTATATGTAAAAGATGAAAAACTGTCCTGGTGGTTTGTCGCTGGACGGGTCAAAACACCTAGTACATACTTATGGAAATTAACATAACTGCATAATCAAGGCTAGATGTAAGGATAAATAAGGCTGGAAAGTCTTTGATTGGAGAAAACACAGATAAGTCTGTGATGAATTTTAACGACAATATCATACCTGTGATCTTGAATCTGGACTGCCAGCTTATGTAACCCGAACAGTAAGGGTGATAACCCAATCTTTAAAAGCCAATACTTCCATATGTATGATGACTATTATACACTGGCAATTCATTGTCAAAGAACCAATCCGGTTTAAATTGAAACCATACTTACAGTTAGCTTTTAGACAACAAAAACCAGAAAAACAAAATATTATCTTTCAAACAATGTAAATCAAGCACCAAGAAAGATTTGGAGGCTTCTGATTCAAATACGATCAGTAAACCGGACCAAAGGAGTTAAGCTAGGATTCGAATACGATCATGTAGCCCCCAGTGGCTTTGGCGTTGCGCCGATCAAGAGGGTACCGATAGCTATGTTCTCTTTGGTTCGAATACGACATATGTTTGAACAGGAAGCCCCCAAATGACCTTGAGAAGTTTTTAACGACCCTGATTCGAATACGATCCAAGTCGGACCCAAAAGGGGTTAAGCTATGATTCGGATACGATCAAGAAGCCCCCTAGTGAGTTTGGCTTTGCGCCGATCAAGAGGGTAACGACAGCCATGTTCTCTTTGGTTCGAATATGACCTATGTTTGAACAGGAAGCCCCCTAGTGATCATGAGTTTTAACGGCTAGATTTGAATACGATCATGAGCCGGACCAAGAGGGTTAAGCTAAATTAGAATACGATCAGCCCCCAATTGGTCACTTTATAATTAAAATAACAAAGACATGTGATCATTAAGGATGAAAAGGATGGAGGTCCTGCTTTATTACTTATCATAATATATACAACATCAAAGTATGTACATTATGAGAGCCGGTGGCTCCAGTGTAGTAAGGCCGAAGATGAGCAATATTCCATGCCCGGTGGGTTTCCTCCTCCAACTTACGTGAGTCTTTGTGCTCTCGAACATCGATAAGGTAGTATGACCCGTTATTCAAGTTCTTGCTGACCACAAAGGGTCCTTCCCAAGGTAGGGATAACTTGTGCGCATCAGACTGATCCTGGATGAGCCGGAGCACCAGGTCACCTTCCTGAAAGGTTCTTGACTTAACCCAGCGACTGTGATAACGGCGCAGGTCCTGTTGGTAAATCGCTGAGCGGGCTGCTGCTAAGTCACGCTCTTCATCCAATAGGTCAAGCGCATCCTGATGGGCTTGTTTGTTATCAGCTTCAACGTAAGCCGCCACTCGGGGCGAGTCATGACGGATGTCACTGGGCAGGACTGCCTCTGCTCCATAAACCATGAAGAAAGGCGTATAACCCGTAGACCTGTTAGGGGTATTATTGATGCTCCATATCACAGAGGGTAACTCTTCCACCCAACAACCCGACGTCCGTTGTAAAGGGACCATAAGCCGGGGTTTTAGACCTTTCAAGATTTCCTGATTGGCTCTTTCAGCTTGGCCATTGGATTGGAGGTGAGCTACTGATGAAACATCAAGCCGGATATATGTTCTCGTTGACATAATTCTTCCATAGCTCCTTGGGACAGGTTAGTACCATTGTCAGTTATAATGCTGTGTGGAAAGCCAAAACGAAAAATTACTTTCTTCATGAATTGAACCGCCGTGGCTGCATCACACTTACTAACCGGCTCTGCCTAAACCCACTTTGCGAATTTGTCCACTGCCACCAAAAGGTGTGTCTTTTTATCTTTGGACCTTTTGAAAGGTCCAACCATATCAAGCCCCCAGACTGCAAACGGACAAGTAATTGGAATCATCCACAGTTCTTGAGCCGGCACGTGCGCTCGTCGTGTGAATTTTTGACACCCATCGCACCTACTGACCAGATCCTCCGCATCAGCGTGAGCCGTTAGCCAGTAAAAGCCATGATGGAAGGCTTTGGCCACAAGAGACTTTGAACCAACATGGTGGCCACAATATCCTTCATGGATCTCATGAAGAATTTGTTGACCTTCCTCAGGAGAGACACAACGTTGAAACGCCCCAGTGACACTGCGATGATACAACTCACCGTTGGAAATTGTCATTGATTTAGACCGCTGGGTTATCTGTCTAGCTAAAGTCTCATCCTCAGGTAACTCACCCCGGGTCATATAAGCCAAATATGGCACTATCCAATCTGGGATGACGTGAAGAGCCGCCACCAATTGTACTTCTGGGTCCGGAATAGCCAAGTCTTCCTTTGTAGGCAATTTGACAGAAGGGCTATGGAGAACATCTAAGAAAGTGTCAGGTGGCACCGGCTTACGCTGAGATCCCAAACGGCTTAAAGCATCAATCGCGTCGTTCTTTCTGTGGTCAATGTGCTCCACTTGATAACCCTTGAAGTATCCAGCAACAGCATCAACCTCACGGCGATAACCCGCCATGAGAGGATCCTTGGAGTCCCAGTTGCCTGATACATGCTGAGCCACCAAATCTGAGTCGCCAAGGCACCTTACCTGGCTTAAACTCATTTCTTTAGCCATTCGAAGACCATGGAGTAAGGCCTCATACTTAGCTACGTTGTTAGTACAAGGAAACATCAACCGCAACACATAACAACATTTGTCACCTCGAGGGGAAGTTAAAACAACTCCAGCCCCCGAGCCTTCCAATTGCCTGGACCCATCAAAACAAATCATCCAATATGTGTTGTCTGGCTTCTCTTCAGGCATCTGCAACTCTGTCCAATCGTTAATGAAGTCCACCAGCACTTGAGATTTGATGGCAGTACATGGTACATACTTTAAACCATGATATCCAAGTTCAATGGACCACTTGGCGACTCGTCCCGTGGCTTCTCTATTTTGAATAATATCTCCTAAAGGAGCAGAGCTAACCACAGTGATAGGATGACCCTGAAAGTAATGCTTAAGCTTCCGGCTCGCCATGAACACCCCATAAACAAGTTTCTGCCAATGTGGATATCTTTGTTTGGACTTAATGAGCACCTCACTGACGTAGTAAACCGGCCGTTGAACAAGATATTCCTTGCCAGCCTCTTTGCGCTCTACAACAATGGCCACACTGACAGCACTGTGTTAGTAGCCACATATAACAACAGTGGCTCCTTATCAACGGGAGTAGTAAGAACCGACGGCTCAGCGAGCTGTCTTTTTAGATCTTCAAAGGAAGAGTTAGCAGCACCACTCCAGACAAAATCATCCGTCTTCTTCATCATTTGATATAACAGCATAGCCTTCTCACCTAACCGGCTTATGAACTAGCTTAAAGCTGCAACACGACCCACCAATCGTTGAACGTCATTGATGCACGCCGGCTTAGCCTCAATGCCTCTGTTAGAAACCAAAAAACCCAAAAGTTTGCCCGCCGGTACTCCAAAAACGCACTTGGCCGGGTTAAGCATCATCTTGTAGACCCGGAGATTATCAAAGGTTTCCTTCAGACCATCTATCAAGGTCTCCTTCTCTCTGGATTTCACCACTATATCGTCCACATAAGCATGAACGTTGCACCCAATCTGATCGTGAAGATAGTTCTATACACAGCGCTGATAAGTTGCCTGGGTACTCTTAAGCCCAAAAGGCATAGACACATAGCAAAAGGCTCCAAATGGAGTAATAAAAGCCATCTTCTCCTGGTCCTTAACTGCCATCTTGACCTGATGATAACCAGAATAAGCATCCAAAAATCTCAAACACTCACAACCCGCCGTAGAATCAATGATTTGATCAATACGAGGGAGAGCGAAAGGATCAGCCGGACAAGCTTTGTTTAAGTCTGTATAATCCACACACATGCATAATGTGCAGTTCTTTTTTAGTACAAGCACCGGGTTAGCCAACCACTCTGGGTGAAAAACTTCAACAAGAAACCCAGCCGCCAAGAGCCGGGTCACCTCCTCACCAATAGCTTTATGCCTTTCTTCATTGAAGCGGCGGAGAAACTGCCTGACCGGTTTAAACTTAGGATCTATATTAAGAGTGTGCTCAGCGAGTTCCCTCGGTACACCTGGCATATCAGAAGGTTTCCATGCAAAGATGCCCCGGTTCTCACGGATGAACTCGATGAGCGCACCTTCCTATCTGGGATCCAAATTGGCACTGATAATAAACTGTTTGGATGAGTCGCCAGGAACAAAATCAATCTTCTTGGTATTGTCAGCTGACTTAAACTTCAGCACCGGCTCATGTTCGGTAGTTGGCTTCTTCAAAGATGTCATGTCTGCCGGGTCAACATTGTCTTTGTAGAACTTTAACTCCTCCGTCGCGCAAACAGATTCTGCGTAAGCAGCATTACCTTCCTCATACTCTAAAGCTATCTTCCGACCCCCATGTACTGTGATAGTACCTTTATGACCCGGCATCTTGAGCTGCAGATAAATGTAACACGGCCGTGCCATAAATTTTGCATAAGCCGGTCGTCCAAACAGGGCGTGATACGGGCTCTTGATTTTGACCACCTCAAAGGTTAACTTCTCCGCCCTGGAATCATGCTCATATCCAAAGGCTACTTCCAACTCAATCTTACCCACTAGATATGCCGACTTACCGGGCACTACTCCATGAAAAACAGTGTTGGACGTCTTGAGATTCTTATCAGTTAACCCCATGCGATGAAAGGTCTCATAATAGAGGATGTTGATGCTGCTGCCTCCATCCATGAGTACTTTTTTGAACTTATACCCACCAACCTGAGGTGCCACTACCAAGGCCAGGTGACCCGGATTGTCAACCCGAGGAGGGTGATCCTCCCTACTCCACAGAATAGGCTGCTCAGACCATCTCAAATAAAAAGGAACCACCGGTTCAACAGCGTTCACAGCCCTCTTATGAAGTTTCTGGTCCCTTTTGCATAAACTGGTGGTGAACACGTGATACTGCCCACTACTCAGCTGCTTCGGGTTACTCTGATACCCGGATTGCTGCTGCTGCTGACCTCCTTCGCCAGATTGCTAATTATAACCACCCTGATTACCTTGAGGGCCCTGGCCATGAGAACCGCCAGCGCCTGAACTGCTGCCCGGGCCATGAAAACCGCCACCACCTGAACCACTGCCCGAGCCATGATTACCATCAAACATGTTATAATTCATGAAAGCCCTCATGATCGTACAGTCCTGAAGGAAATATGCCCTAGAGGAAATAATAATGTTATTATTTTATTTCCTTATATCATGATAAATGTTTATTATACAAGCTAGAATTGTATTATTCGGAATCATAATACTTGTGTGAATACATAGACAAACTAAATGTCACTAGTATGCCTCTACTTGACAAGCTCATTAATCAAAGATGGTTATGTTTCCTAACCATAGACATGTGTTGTCATTTGATTAATGGGATCACATTATTAAGAGAATGATGTGATTGACATGACCCATTCCATTAGCTTAGCACCCGATCGTTTAGTATGTTGCTATTGCTTTCTTCATGACTTATACATGTTCCTATAACTATGAGATTATGCAACTCCCGTTTGCCGGAGGAACACTTTGTGTGCTACCAAACGTCACAACGTAACTGGGTGATTATAAAGGAGCTCTACAGGTGTCTCCAAAGGTAAATGTTGGGTTGGCATATTTCGAGATTAGGATTTGTCACTCCGATTGACGGAGAGGTATCTCTGGGCCCTCTCGGTAATGCACATCACATAAGCCTTGCAAGCATTGCAACTAATAAGTTAGTTGCAAGATGATGTATTACGAAACGAGTAAAGAGACTTGCCGGTAACGAGATTGAACTAGGTATTGAGATACCGACGATCGAATCTCGGGCAAGTAACATACCGATGACAAAGGGAACAACGTATGTTGTTATGCGGTCTGACCGATAAAGATCTTCGTAGAATATGTGGGATCCAATATGAGCATCCAGGTTCCGCTATTGGTTATTGACCTAAGACGTGTCTCGGTCATGTCTACATTGTGCTCGAACCCGTAGGGTCCGCACGCTTAAGGTTTCGATGACAGTTATATTATGAGTTTATGAGTTTTGATGTACCGAAGTTAGTTCGGAGTCCCGGATGTGATTACAGACATGACAAGGAGTCTCGAAATGGTCGAGACATAAAGATTGATATATTGGACGGCTATATTCGGACACCGGAAGTGTTCCGGGTGATTTCGGAGAAAGCCGGAGTGCCGGAGGGTTACCGGAACCCCCCGGGAGAAGTAATGGGCCTTATGGGCCCTAGTGGAGAGAGAGAGGGGCGGCCAGGGTGGGTCGCGCGCCCCCTCCCCCTCTGGTCCGAATTGGACTAGGAGAGGGGGGCGGAGCCCCCCTTTCCTTCTCCCTCTCCCCCTTCCTTTCCCCCTCCTAGTAGGAGTAGGAAAGAGGGGAGTCCTACTCCTACTAGGAGGAGGACTCCTCCTACTAGGCGCGCCCTAGGGCCGGCCGGCCTCCTCCCCTTGCTCCTTTATATACGGGGGCAGGGGCACCCCTAGACACACAAGTTGATCCACGTGATCGTTTTCTTAGCCGTGTGCGGTGCCCCCTTCCACCATAATCCTCGATAATATTGTAGTGGTGCTTAGGCTAAGCCCTGCAATGGGAGAACATCAAGATCGTCACCACGCCGTCGTGCTGACGAAACTCTTCCCCGACACTTTGCTGGATCGGAGTCTGGGGATCGTCATCGAGCTGAACGTGTGCTAAAACTCGGAGGTGCCGTAGTTTCAGTGCTTGATCGGTCGGGCCGTGAAGACGTACGACTACATCAACCGCGTTGTCATAACGCTTCCGCTGTCGGTCTAGAAGGGTACGTAGATCACACTCTCCCCTCTTGTTGCTATGCATCACCATGATCTTGCGTATGCGTAGGAATTTTTTTGAAATTACTACGTTCCCCAACAGTGGCATCCGAGCCTGGTTTTATGTGTTGATTTTATATGCACGAGTAGAACATAAGTGAGTTGTGGGCGATATAAGTCATACTGCTTACCAGCATGTCATACTTTGGTTTGGCGGTATTGTTGGATGAAGCGGCCCGGACCGACATTACGCGTACGCTTACGCGAGACTGATTCTACCGACGTGCTTTGCACACAGGTGGCTGGCGGGTGTCAGTTTCTCCAACTTTAGTTGAACCGAGTGTGGCTACGCCCGGTCCTTGCGAAGGTTAAAACAGCACCAACTTGACAAACTATCGTTGTGGTTTTGATGCGTAGGTAAGATTGGTTCTTGCTTAAGCCCGTAGCAGCCACGTAAGACTTGCAACAACAAAGTAGAAGACGTCTAACTTGTTTTTGCAGGGCATGTTGTGATGTGATATGGTCAAGACATGATGCTAAATTTTATTGTATGAGATGATCATGTTTTGTAACCGAGTTATCGGCAACTGGCAGGAGCCATATGGTTGTCGCTTTATTGTATGCAATGCAATTGCGCTGTAATGCTTTACTTTATCACTAAGCGGTAGCGATAGTCGTGGAAGCATAAGATTGGTGAGACGACAACGATGCTACGATGGTGATCAAGGTGTCGCGCCAGTGACGATGGTGATCATGACGGTGCTTCGAAGATGGAGATCACAAGCACAAGATGGTGATGGCCATATCATATCACTTATATTGATTGCATGTGATGTTTATCTTTTATGCATCTTATCTTGCTTTGATTGACGGTAGCATTTTAAGATGATATCTCACTAATTACCAAGAAGTGTCCTCCCTGAGTATGCACCGTTGCGAAAGTTCTTCGTGCTGAGACACCACATGATGATCGGGTGTGATAGGCGCTACGTTCAAGTACAACGGGTGCAAAACAGTTGCACACGCGGAATACTCAGGTTATACTTGACGAGCCAAGCATATACAGATATGGCCTCGGAACACGGAGACCGAAAGGTCGAGCGTGAATCATATAGTAGATATGATCAACATAGTGATGTTCACCAATGAAACTACTCCATCTCACGTGATGATCGGACATGGTTTAGTTTATTTGGATCACGTGATCACTTAGAGGATTAGAGGGATGTCTATCTAAGTGGGAGTTCTTTAGTAATATGATTAATTGAACTTAAATTTTATCATGAACTTAGTACCTGATAGTATCTTGCTTGTTTATGTTTGATTGTAGATAGATGGCCCGTGCTGTTGTTCCGTTGAATTTTAATGCGTTCCTTGAGAAAGCAAAGTTGAAATATGATGGTAGCAATTACACGGACTGGGTCCGTAACTTGAGGATTATCCTCATTACTGCACAGAAGAATTACGTCCTGGAAGCACTATTGGGTGCCAGGCCTGCTGCTGGAGCAACACCAGATGTTATGAACGTCTGGCAGAACAAAACTGATGACTACTCGATAGTTCAATGTGCCATGCTTTATGGCTTAGAATCGGGACTTCAACGACGTTTTGAACGTCATGGAGCATATGTGATGTTCCAGGAGTTGAAGTTAATATTTCAAGCAAATGCCCGGATTGAGAGATATGAAGTCTCCAATAAGTTCTATAGCTGCAAGATGGAGGAGAATAGTTCTGTCAGTGAGCATATACTCAAAATGTCTGGGTATAATAATCACTTGATTCAATTGGGAGTTAATCTTCCAGATGATTGCGTCATTGACAGAATTCTCAAATCACTGCCACCTAGCTACAAGAGCTTCGTGATGAACTATAATATGCAAGGTATGAATAAGACTATTCCCGAGCTCTTCGCAATGCTGAAAGCTGTGGAGGTAGAAATCAAGAAGGAGCATCAAGTGTTGATGGTCAACAAGACCACTAGTTTCAAGAAAAAGGGCAAAGGGAAGAAGAAGGGGAACTTCAAAAAGAACAGCAAGCAAGTTTCTGCTCAAGAGAAGAAACCCAAATCTGGACCTAAGGCTGAAACTAAGTGCTTCTACTGCAAGCAGACTGGTCACTGGAAGCGGAACTGCCCCAAGTATTTGGCGGATAAGAAGGATGGCAAGGTGAACAAAGGTATATGCGATATACATGTTATTGATGTGTACCTTACTAATGCTCGCAGTAGCACCTGGGTATTTGATACTGGTTCTGTTGATAACATTTGCAACTCGAAACAGGGACTACGGATTAAGCGAAGATTGGCTAAGGACGAGGTGACGATGAGCGTGGGAAATGGTTCCAAAGTCGATGTGATCGCGGTCGGCACGCTACCTCTACATCTACCTTCGGGATTAGTATTAGACCTAAATAATTGTTATTTGGTGCCAGCGTTGAGCATGAACATTATATCTGAATCTTGTTTGATGCGAGACGGTTATTCATTTAAATCAGAGAATAATGGTTGTTCTATTTTTATGAGTAAAATCTTTTATGGTCATGCACCCATGAAGAATGGTCTATTGTTATTAAATCTCGATAGTAGTGACACACATATTCATAATGTTGAAGCCAAAAGATGCAGAGTTGATAATGATAGTGAAACTTATTTGTGGCACTGCCATTTAGGTCATATCGGTATAAAGCACATGAAGATACTCCATACTGATGGACTTTTGGAACCACTTGATTATGAATCACTTGGTACTTGCGAACCGTGCCTTATGGGTAAGATGACAAAAACACCGTTCTCCGGTACTATGGAGAGAGCAACAGATTTGTTGGAAATCATACATACAGATGTATGTGGTCCGATGAATGTTGAGGCTCGTGGTGGATATCGTTATTTTCTCACCTTCACAGATGACTTAAGCAGATATGGGTATATCTACTTAATGAAACATAAGTCTGAAACATTTGAAAAGTTCAAACAATTTCAGAGTGAAGTTGAAAATCATCATAACAAGAAAATAAAATTCCTACGATCTGATCGTGGAGGAGAATATTTGAGTTACGAGTTTGGTGTACATTTGAAACAATGCGGAATAGTTTCGCAGCTCACGCCACCCGGAACACCACAGCGTAATGGTGTGTCCGAATGTCGTAATCGTACTTTACTAGATATGGTGTGATCTATGATGTCTCTTACTGATTTACCGCTATCGTTTTGGGGTTATGCTCTAGAGACGGCCGCATTCACATTAAATAGGGCACCATCAAAATCCGTTGAGACGACACCTTGTGAACAATGGTTTGGCAAGAAACCAAAGTTGTCGTTTCTGAAAGTTTGGGGCTGCGATGCTTATGTGAAAAAGCTTCAACCTGATAAGATCGAACCCAAATCGGAGAAATGTGTCTTCATAGGATATCCAAAAGAAACTATTGGATACACCTTCTATCACAGATCCGAAGGCAAGACTTTTGTTGCTAAATTCGGAAACTTTCTAGAGAAGGAGTTTATCTCAAAGAAGTGAGTGGGAGGAAAGTAGAACTTGACGAGGTAACTGTACCTGCTCCCTTATTGGAAAGTAGTACATCACAGAAACCTGTTTCTGCGACACCTACACCGATTAGTGAGGAAGCTAATGATAATGATCATGAAACTTCAGAACAAGATACTACTGAACCTCGTAGATCAACCAGAGTAAGATCCGCACCAGAGTGGTACGGTAATCCTGTTCTGGAAGTCATGCTACTAGATCATGACGAACCTACGAACTTGGAGAAGCGATGGTGAGCCAGATTCCGCAAAATGGCTTGAAGCCATGAAATCTGAGATGGGATCCATGTATGAGAACAAAGTGTGGACTTTGGTTGACTTGCCCAAAGATCGGCAAGCAATTGAGAATAAATGGATCTTCAAGAAGAAGACTGACGCTGACGGTAATGTTACTGTCTACAAAGCTCGACTTGTCGCAAAAGGTTTTCGACAAGTTCAAGGGATTGACTATGATGAGACCTTCTCACCCGTAGCGATGCTTAAGTCTGTCTGAATCATGTTAGAAATTGCCGCATTTTATGATTATGAAATTTGGCAGATGGATGTCAAATCTGCATTCCTGAATGGATTTCTGGAAGAAGAGTTGTATATGATGCAGCCGGAAGGTTTTGTCGATCCAAAGGGAGCTAACAAAGTGTGCAAGCTCCAGCGATCCATTTATGGACTGGTGCAAGCCTCTCGGAGTTGGAATAAACGCTTTGATAGTGTGATCAAAGCACTTGGTTTTGTACAGACTTTTGGAGAAGCCTATATTTACAAGAAAGTGAGTGGGAGCTCTGTAGCATTTCTGATATTATATGTAGATGACATATTACTAATCGGAAATGATATAGAATTTCTAGATAGCATAAAGGGATACTTGAATAAGAGTTTTTCAATGAAAGACCTCGGTGAAGCTGCTTACATATTGGGCGTTAAGATCTATAGAGATAGATCAAGAAGCTTAATTGGACTTTCACAAAGCACATACCTTGACAAAATTTTGAAGAAGTTCAAAATGGATCAAGCAAAGAAAGGATTCTTGCTTGTGTTACAAGGTGTGAAATTGAGTAAGACTCAATGCCCGACCAATGCAGAAGATAGAGAGAAAATGAAAGATGTTCCCTATGCTTCAGCCATAGGCTCTATCATGTATGCAATGTTGTGTACCAGACCTGATGTGTGTCTTGCTATAAGTCTAGCAGGGAGGTACCAAAGTAATCCAGGAGTGGATCACTGGACAGCGGTCAAGAACATCCTGAAATACCTGAAAAGGACTAAGGATATGTTTCTCATATATGGAGGTGACAAAGAGCTCATCGTAAATGGTTACGTTGATGCAAGCTTTGACATTGATCCGGATGATTGTAAATCGCAAACCGGATACGTGTTTACATTAAATGGTGGAGCTGTCAGTTGGTGCAGTTCTAAACAAAGCGTTGTGGGGGGATCTACATGTGAAGTGGAGTACATAGCTGCTTCGGAAGCAGCAAACGAAGGAGTCTGGGTGAAGGAGTTCATATCCGGTCTAGGTGTCATACCTAGTGCATCGGGTCCAATGAAAATCTTTTGTGACAATACTGGTGCAATTGCCTTGGCAAAGGAATCCATATTTCACAAGAGAACCAAGCACATCAAGAGACGCTTCAATTCCATCCGGGATCTAGTCCAGGTGGGAGACATAGAGATTTGCAAGATACATACGGATCTGAATGTTGCAGACCCATTGACTAAGCCTCTTCCACGAGCAAAACATGATCAGCACCAAAGCTCCATGGGTGTTAAATCATTACTGTGTAATCTAGATAATTGACTCTAGTGCAAGTGGGAGACTGAAGGAAATATGCCCTAGAGGCAATAATAATGTTATTATTTTATTTCCTTATATCATGATAAATGTTTATTATTCATGCTAGAATTGTATTATCCGGAAACATAATACTTGTGTGAATACATAGACAAACTAAATGTCACTAGTATGCCTCTACTTGACTAGCTCGTTAATCAAAGATGGTTATGTTTCCTAACCATAGACATGTGTTGTCATTTGATTAACGGGATCACATTATTAAGAGAATGATGTGATTGACATGACCCATTCCATTAGCTTAGCACCCGATCGTTTAGTATGTTGCTATTGCTTTCTTCATGACTTATACATGTTCCTATGACTATGAGATTATGGAACTCCCGTTTGCCGGATGAACACTTTGTGTGCTACCAAACGTCACAACGTAACTGGGTGATTATAAAGGAGCTCTACAGGTGTCTCCAAAGGTAAATGTTGGGTTGGCATATTTCGACATTAGGATTTGTCACTCCGATTGTCGGAGAGGTATCTCTGGGCCCTCTCGGTAATGCACATCACATAAGCCTTGCAAGCATTGCAACTAATAAGTTAGTTGCGAGATGATGTATTACGAAACGAGTAAAGAGACTTGCCGGTAATGAGATTGAACTAGGTATTGAGATACCGACGATCGAATCTCGGGCAAGTAACATACCGATGACAAAGGGAACAACGTATGTTGTTATGCGGTCTGACCGATAAAGATCTTCATAGAATATGTGGGAGCCAATATGAGCATCTAGGTTCTGCTATTGGTTATTGACCGGAGACGTGTCTCGGTCATGTCTACATTGTTCTCGAACCGGTAGGGTCCGCACGCTTAACGTTTCAATGACAGTTATATTATGAGTTTATGAGTTTTGATGTACTGAAGTTAGTTTGGAGTCCCGTATGTGATCACGGACATGACAAGGAGTCTCGAAATGGTCGAGA
Organism: Triticum urartu; assembly: GCF_003073215.2. Classification (NCBI taxonomy): domain Eukaryota; kingdom Viridiplantae; phylum Streptophyta; class Magnoliopsida; order Poales; family Poaceae; genus Triticum; species Triticum urartu. Next base: position 100,635,535 of record NC_053023.1, read on the forward strand.
CATAAAGATTGATATATTGGACGGCTATATTCGGATACCGGAAGTGTTCCAGGTGATTTCGGAGAAAACCGGAGTGCCGGAGGGTTACCGACCCCCCCCCCCCGGAGAAGTAATGGGCCTTATGGCCCCTAGTGGAGAGAGAGAGGGGCAGCCAGGGTGGGCCGCATGCCCCCTCCCCCTCTGGTCCGAATTGGACTAGGAGAGGGGGGGCGGCGCCCCCCTTTCCTTCTCCCTCTCCCCCTTCCTTTCCCCTCCTAGTAGGAGTAGGAAAGAGGGGAGTCCTACTCCTACTAGGAGGAGGACTCCTCCTCCTTGGCGCGCCCTAGGGCCGGCCGGCCTCCTCCCCTTGATCCTTTATATACCGGGGCAGGGGGCACCCCTAGACACACAAGTTGATCCACGTGATCGTTTTCTTAGCCGTGTGCGGTGCCCCCTTCCACCATAATCCTCGATAATATTGTAGCGGTGCTTAGGCGAAGCCCTGCGGCGGTAGAACATCAAGATCGTCACCACGCCGTCGTGCTGACGGAACTCTTCCCTGACACTTTGCTGGATCGGAGTCCGGGGATCGTCATCGAGCTGAATGTGTGCTAAAACTCGGAGGTGCCGTAGTTTCGGTGCTTGATCGGTCGGGCCATGAAGACGTATGACTACATCAACCGCGTTGTCATAACGCTTCCGCTGTCGGTCTACGAGGGTACGTAGATCACACTCTCCCCTCTCATTGCTATGCTTCACCATGATCTTGCGTGTGCGTAGGAAATTTTTTGAAATTACTACGTTCCCCAACAAGTCCTTCCATAGATGGGTGGCCGACTTCTCCCGGGTGTCGTGTCTTGGACAGGGCTCATTTAGTAACTGCTCGAGGGTAGGACCTGGCTCGCCTGACCGAGGAGATGGCCTCCCCTTACATCGTTGATTGTTGCCCTGCACATTTGCTACAAACTCCGAGCTGCCGTCGGCCTTACATTTATTATTTCCTCCTTGATTTGCCGACTTATGCTGAAGACCCTTAGCGTTGTCGTTCTTCTTGCCCTCCCTGTCTTTTCTTCATCAGACGCGGGATCCTTGGTACTATCAGAGTTGGCGTATTTGACTAGAGCTGCCATCAGGTGGCCCATGTCATTACAATCGCGCTTGAGCCGCCCCAGCTTCTGTTTCAGAGGTTCAAAGCGGCAATTTTTCTCCAACATTAAGACCGCGGAACCGGCATCCATCTTATCAGATGAATGTATTATTTCCTTTACCTAGTGCACCCAATGGGACGTGGACTCACCTTTCTCTTGCTTGCAATTAGTCAAGTCCACAATCGACATGGGTTGCTTGCATGTATCTTTGAAGTTCTGAATAAACCGGGCTTTTAACTCGGCCCAGGAACCACTAGAATTAGGTGGCAGTCCCTTTAACCAAGTGCGGGCCATTCCATCCAGCATCATAGTGAAGTACTTAGCCATTTCTATGTCACTGACCTCCAGCAATTCCATGGCCATCTCATAATTTTCAATCCATGCCCGGCTGTAAGTCGGCTGTGTAATTAGGCACCTTCCGAGGCCCCTTTAAATCCTTTGGCAAGCTCTCATTACACAGAGCCGGCACCCAGCAAGGGACACCTCCTGTCCTTGTGGCCACACCTGCTTCAACAGAGGTCGTCGGATAAACCGAAAAATCTTGGTGAGCCGCCTGCTCAGCTGCCTGTTGAACCGCCCGCTCGCCCTCTTGGCGGATCCTATCCTGGTCAATCAAGTTAGGATCTCCATCACACACCGGGTCATGCCTGCGCGGCTGGTTATGGCGCTGGGTGTTGCTTGATACGGCTGCTGAATCCATATGCCTACTATAGCTCGGGCTCCGGCTTGGGCGAGGGGTCGAAGGAATTCTGTCTTGACTATAAGAGTATGCCTCCTGCTGTGCCAGAGCCGTCTGAAGAAGTTCTCTGACCCTTCGCGTTTCGATCGCCGTCGGAGAGTCTCCCTCCATCGGGAGAGCCGCCAAACGTGCCGATGCAGCGATCAGATTCCCCAAAGGGTTAGAAAAATGACCCGGTGGTGTCGGTGTATAATGAGGCGGAGCAGTATTCACACGAGGGGGTTCCATAGTCCATGGCTGAACCGGCGCCCCAGCCCCGGGTGTTGCAATCCGGTTCACCTCTGGCGGGTTACTGGGACCTGCACCGGGTGTGTGGAAGAGGTTCCTAGGATCGTAAGTTAGAGGCAGACGTGATTGAGTCTTCTGGTGCATTCTCCTCATGACCTCGTTTGATGCGTTCAGGTCCATCGTGAGCCGAAAAGCCTCTGATTGAAGCTGTTGAGCTCTAGCATCCAGAGCTGCCCGCTCTGCAGCCATCCTAACGTCCTCCGCCGCTAAGTTTTCTTTGGCTTGTGCTACCTCCTCACGTAATCGTGCCACCTCTGCATCATGCTGAGCCTGATCTGCCGGGTCACACTACTAGGAAAAGGGCTATAGATGAAATTGACACTAATGGCACACCAGACAAGTGGTGCGCCACTACTATATACTAATAGCGCACCATGTGCTGATGCGCCATTAGTGTGGAAGACACTAATGGCGCACCGGATACATGGTGCGCCACTAGTAACAATTTTTTTTCATTTTTCCAAACATACTAATGGCGCATCTAGGCAAAGTGCGCCATTACTAGTTCTAACTCATAATGGCGCACCAGCCACACAGTGCGCCAGTATTGTATTTTTTTATTCTTTTTTTTGCAAAACTACTAATGGCGCACCATGGCATAGTGCGTCATTACTAGTTTAAACTAGTAATGGCGCACTACGCAACGGTGTGCCATTAGTATGTTGGGTTACTAATGGCGCATGGGTGGGTGGTGCGCCATTAGTAACCTGGGACCAGCTAGATATTTTGGACAGCCACACCTACACACTCACTTTCCCCACTTCATTCCCTCCACCTCCTTCTCCAAGCTTGTCGGCTGCCTCCTCCTCCTCACCTCATTTGCACCATAGATTCATCAAAATTAAGTGGTTAAATTACCTTTTTTTGATAGGTAAGTAAGGGGAAAGCTATCTTTATGTTGTAGATCTACTTTTTTTCTCCCTAGCTCGCTCCAACAACGTGCACATGCACTTTTTGTGGCCTAGCTAGATCTATGTATGTTTGTGGTGTTGCATATGTTTGTGTTGTTGCATATATGTTTGTGTTTGCAGGTACCGGTATTTGAAATGCGATAGTTTCCAATATTTTGCCGGAATGTTGATTCATTTCCGTTTCAGCGAGAATTTTGGCACTATGCATTTTTTGGGTCCTATTTTTAGGGAAAGTCATGCCAAATTTTCTCTTGGTTCTCAAATATCGTTTTGTTCTGCCCCGCAGGCTACCATGGTCTGCACGATCACCGAAGGCATCGTGAACAGGTTTTTGAGCTCCGCGAAGGCCGAGATGCTTCAAAAGAACGAGACGGAGATAAGATGTCCGTGTCGAAGATGCAAGATGAAGAGCCTTATTGCGGGCCCGGATTCCGGGCAGGTGTGGGACCACCTGCTCTTGTGTGGTTTCATGGATGGCTATCGATGGCAAGGTGATGAAGATGACTATGAAGTCATCCATGGGGGCCGGGCAAGAAATGAGGAAGGGCAGCAAGACAACCACCGCGGCTCGGGCGGGCGAGAAGACGAAGAATCTCTAGGACATGATCACGACGGTGATGTTGTACACAGTCATCATGTAGAAGATGCCGGACATGATGATGAGGAAGATGCCGGAGCAGACGAAGGGCATGATCATGAAGATGAAGATGCCGGCGGAGCAGACGACGATGGACCATCGATGGGCTAGGTGCAGGACCCTCATATTCAAGAGCTGCTTCTCAAGCAGACGGATAACGCAAGAGCTGCCGCCCGAGAGAAAGCCAAGCTGGATCAACTGGAGATAGATGCGGTTACTCCATTGTATGAAGGATGCAGGCCCGAGGATACCCGCCTGAAAGTAACGCTCATGGATCTGGAGATGAAGGTAAAACACAAAATGACTGACGCATGCTTCGACGAGAACATGTCATTCTGGCACGAACGTCTTCCCAAGGGGAACAAGTGCCCTACCAGTTTCGAGGAGGCGAAGAAAATCGTGTGTCCTCTGGATTTACCGCAAGTGAAATACCATGTGTGCATGAACAATTGCATCATTTATTGGTACGAGCACGCGGAGTCTACCATATGTCCGGTGTGTGGCGTCACTCGATACAAGAAGAGGAAGAAAGCTCCTCGAAAAGTGGTGTGGTACTTTCCGATCACTCCTCATCTGCAGCGGTATTTCGCGGACCCTAAGGTAGCAAAGCTCCTGCGTTGGCACGCGGATAGGGAGGAGAAGAAGCGAGAAGATGACGCAAATGATCCGGAGATAAATAAAAAATACAAGATGTTGAGTCACCCTAAGGATGGGAGCCAGTGGCAAGCATTGAACTTCGAACACCCAGAATTTGGGAAGGATCCAAGGAACATCGTGCTGGGCGCGAGCACCGATGGAGTCAATCCGTTTGGCAGCCAGAGAAGCACACATAGCACCTGGCCTGTGTTTGTGTGGATGTACAACCTTCCCCCCTGGTTGTGGATGAAGAGGAAGTACACTCACATGAGTATGCTAATTGAAGGGCCGAAACAACTAGGGAACGACATCAATCTGTATCTGGGGCTGCTGAAAGAGGAGCTAGACACGCTATGGAAAATCCCAGCCAATACGTGGGACGCCGCAGAGAAAGAATATTTCCCTATGAGAGCCGCACTGCTCACGACGGTGCACGACTATCTCGGTTACGGATATCTCGCAGGGTAGGTGGTCCACAGGTTTTCTGGATGCGTCAGGTGCATGGATGACATAATGTATCGCCAGCTAGATAGAGATCCCGGGTCTTCGAAAACCGTGTTCATGGGACATCGAAGGTGGCTTCGCGATGATGACCCGTGGAGGAAACGCAAGGATATGTTCGATGGTGAAACCGAACCCCGAAGATGCCCGCGTACGAGGAGCGGCGAGGAAATAGACGAGCTGTTGAAAAATTGGAAAGATTGCCCACTGCCGGGAAAGAAGCAAAAGGCGCCAGAGCCGGGAAAGAAGCGAAAGGCGCCAGAGCCGCTGCTGAAGGTATGGAAAACGAGGTCTGTTTTCCGGGATTTTCCGTACTGGAAGATCCACCGTGTGCCTCACAGCCTTGATGTCATGCATATCACGAAGAACGTGTGCAAGAGTCTGCTTGGTACCCTGCTCAACATGCCAGAGAGGACCAAAGATGGGCCGAAAGTAAGGGAAGACTTGAAATCAATGGGCATCAGGCAAGAGCTTCACGCTAATGATGATGATGATGAGGCGAAGCAGGACACAGAAAGTCGTCGCAAAGGCAAAAAGGCCAAGAAGACCGGAAATGACTACCCTCCCGCGTGCTTCACTCTAAGTCAGGAGGAGATCGAGCAGTTTTTCACCTGCCTCGTAGGAGTAAAACTTCCTTACGGTTATGCGGGGAAGATAAGCAGATACCTAGACCCAGCGAAGCAGAAGTTCAGCGGGATGAAGTCTCACGATTGTCACGTGTTGATGACGCAGATACTTCCAGTTGCAATCCGTGGGATCATGGACGCGCATGTCTGTGAAACGCTATTTGGCCCATGCAACTTTTTCGACGTCATCTCTCGGAAGCCGGTTGGCGTGAGGCAACTCAGAAGGCTACATGAAGAGATCGTGGTGATACTATGCGAGCTTGAGATGTACTTCCCGCCCACATTGTTCGACGTTATGGTGCATCTGCTGGTCCACATCGTGGAGGATATCATCCAACTCGGTTCGATGTTCCTGCACAGCATGATGCCGTTCGAAAGGATGAATGGTGTCATCAAAGGATAGTTCGCAACATGTCACGTCCAGAGGGAAGTATAGCCAGGGGCTTTCTGACCAAAGAGTGCATCTCCTACTACACAAATTATCTAGGCATCGAGAACCCCGTTGGTCTGCCCGTCAACAGGCACCTCGGCAGGCTCGCTGGATGGGGTCACCGTGAGGGTCGCCGCGAAATGCATGTCGACTTCGAGGGTCGACCCGCCGACTTTGAAAGAGCAAATCTAGTCGCTCTACAACACATAGACGTGGTCAATCCTTGGGTGGTAGAGCACAAAACCTTTATTGAGAAGACGTACAATGACCGAGGCCAACAGAGGACGGACAGAGATATAATCAAAGAGCACAACTCATGTTTCACACGTTGGTTCAAGCAGAAGCTTCTGTCGTACCCTTTACATGAGGATTCTTCCGCGGAAGAACAACTCATATTCACCTTGTCACAGGGCCCCGAGCACAACCTGATGACCTATGAGGCGTACGATATCAACGGCTACACATTCTACATTGAGGACAAGGACATGAAGAGCGATGGTTATCAGAACTCCGGGGTAACGATGGAATCCTACATCGGTAACGACAAGGACAGATACTACAGAAGGATCGAGGAGATCTGGGAGCTGAGCTACACTGGAGAGAAGGTCCCGATGTTCCGTGTCAGATGGACCAAGAGCGTCCTAAAAGAAGACCGGTATTTCACCACCATGGTTATACCCGAAGCCAAATCCAAGACCGCGGGCGCAAACGTCACTGTGAAAAATGAGCCATGGGTACTGGCTTCCCAAGTGGACCAATTCTTCTTCATTACTGACCCATCAAAGCCCAGTCATGTTGTCGTGAGGAGAGGCAAAAGGAAGATCGTCGGAATGGATGGAGTAGCCAATGAGCAAGACTTCGACAAGTACTGCGACCCGAAGATCGAACATGACGACGAGGATGAAGTAGCAGCATACACCACAAGAAGAAGTAGGACCACCCTACCTAAAGGACATCTGTTCCACAGAAGAACTCCATTTGCAAAAAAGAAGGGCAAGAAGATTGTGAACAAATAGCTAGCTAGCTAAGATCGATTGTATATAAATTGTAGTCTTCATTTCTCGATTGTATTTCATGGGCACTTTTTGAAATATCATGAATATTTTTAAATTTCATGGGCACTTTTTGAATTCATGAAAAAATATTGAATATTCATGAGGACACTCGATCTCGATCCCCCTCCATCTCGATCGCTATCCCCCCTCGCCAGATCCCCCTCGCCGCCGAGCACCCCCCGCACCCTCCCCCGCTCCACCGTCACAAATGAATGCAACTAAAAATAAAAAAACAAATTTGATTATATTTTCAAAAAACAAATTTGATTATATTTTCAAATAACAAATTTGATGATAACTTTTATATTCATAAATATTTTCAAATAACAAATCTGGTGATATTTAAAAAAAAATATTACTATTTTTATAAAAATTTATTACTGTTTCATATTCATATTCATTTTCTAAAAAATTATTAGATGCAACAAAATAATAATAAAAAAATCTTACTTATGGCGCACGGCTGGCTGGTGCGCCATTGCTATCTAAAAAAATCTTACTTATCGCGCACGGCTGGCTGGTGCACCATTGCTATCTAAAAAAAGAATACTTATGGCGCATGGTCCCGCTGGTGCGCCATTGCTATGAAAAAAACATTCTAATGGCGCACCGCCAGGGGGTGCGCCATTAGTAATCTTCCCCCATCCATACACTTCGTCCCTCCCTCGTCCCTCCCTCTCGCCAGACACTTCATCCCTCTCCCTCCTCTATGCTGCTCCCTCCCTCGTCCCTCCCCCCACCGCGCCGCCGCCGCTGCCCCGACCCACTATGCCACAGCCGCCGACGCGCCCCCGCCGCCTCCCTCTCCCCTTCCTCCCCCTCGAGCGCCGCCTCACCCCCGAGCCCCTCCTCCCCCCCCCTGAGCGCCACCTCCCTCGCCTCCCTCAAAACCCTAGAAAACCGCCGGAGATTTGGAGCCTTGGAGCCGCCGGAGACTTGGAGCCTCAGAGCCGCCCCACGTCCACCAGGAGAGGAGGCCCGCCGAAGATTTGGAGCCTCGGAGCCGCCGGAGACTTGGAGCCTCGGAGCCTTCCCACGTCCACCAGGAGAGGAGGCCCCACGTCCACCAGGAGAGGAGGCCCGCGACCTCCCCATCGTCTATCCCCGCCTCCCCCAAGCTCGTCGTCTGCTCCAGCCACCACCTCATCGTGGTTAGGTAACCCTCCTCCCTCTGTCTCTCTTCTCCTCTCTTCCTCCTCTCCTCCCTCTCGGCCATGCCCTCTTCTTCTCTCTTTTGCTAGGTTTAGGTCAAATCACTGCCTCTGCCTCACTGGCTGACACTTCCATGGTGCTATATCCTCTATTGCTTTAATTGTACAGCATTAGATATAGACATTTGAATCAAATTTGTGATCATCAAACATCAAAATTGCAAGGGAGAGGTTGGTGCCTCGATTGCATTCGTTGTAGTCATCCTGCGGCTCTTCTTCCCGCGTCACTTCCCTGGTATCATTTCCTACCTAATCTTTTACCTATCCTTGCTGCCCCTAGCAAATTATCACTTTGTTGCATTTCTCATCTTTGCTGTGCCCTGTAAAGAGAATTTTCTGCTTATATAGCACTACCAAAAAACATGTCCTTATTTTTCATCTACGCAATAAGCCGCTAAACTGTTACATAAATCACGCAATGAGTACTTGGTGCCTAGAAACATGTATTTGTCCATGGTTTATAGACGAAAAAATGCACTGGACACACTGAAGAAAAATGCACTGTATCATGTATTTGTCCATGGTTTATAGATGAAAATGAGTTATTTTGGACATTAACCATTGCAAGCAGTGCGTTGCTACCACTGTCCTGCAAGGTAAGAGACATGTAGGACTGAAACTGGATCTAGTCATGTTTGCAACTAGATACAAACTAATTGCAAACTATGCTCTTTATTATATCCCAGTAAAATAAAATATAGGATAAAGTATGTAGTGCTGGCTCCTGAGAATGAGTAGAGCTATCTAGTCTCTGCAAGCAACTTAAAGCCCCAGTATTCAGTTGCTGGTATGTTTGGTGTGATACATAACACAAGATGGGTTTGGTGTGGTTCTAGTCAAGAGATATGGACTCTTAATTACAAGTAAATATAGGGTTCAAGATAAGTATGTTGATTATCCAGGGCTGAGTCTTAATTACAAGTAAATATAGGGTTTAATTTGTGTTTGGGGTTGGAGCTGGGAAAGAGAGACAGAGGGATAGGAGGGGAGGGGAAAGAGAAATGTTTATTTTAGGATTTAATTAGGGCAGTGGCATGGTGCCCAGCCCAGGTGATATGACTGTCAATGCATGTTCATGTTCATGTTGAGAACCTGTCACAATGCTTGACTTGAGTATGTTTAATCCTCATTTTCTATGCATGCAGAACATCTTATTTCAGTAGTAGTGCTCTTTTGCCAGGTAAAGGTATATTTTCTATGAAGTCATGCAGATTCGATGAATCTTCTCATATGTGCTTCTATATGATTTTTTTTCTTTTTTCTCATGTTCTTCTGTTAATAACCAGATCTGATACCAGTGAGTTAGATGCCCATGCATGCATGAGCTGGCTGACAGACAAAGACAAGTAAGCTAGGCCTCAAGACAATGCAGCTTAATCAAATTAAACTCAAGATTCTGGTGTTTAACCCTGTTGTGTTGCTTCTAGAAATAATATAAAAGCTGTGAAAAAGAAATATGTGGAGTTGGCACTTTACATAAGGTTGTAGATCATTGTAGTGTCCTAATGTCTAATACTGTTGCATTGGAGGTTCAGCTTGCAAACATATCAAAACTTCCAAACATTTTATTACTTGTTGCGTTGGAGGTTCATCTTGTCTTGAGGCAAACAAATCAGCATTGGAGGCTCATCTTTGAGGCTCATCTTTATTACATATCAGAACTTGCAAACAAATCTATGAAAGACTTGTAAAGTTGCTGGGTTTTGTCTCCGACCATTGTGTCGTGATGAATTTGCAGGTACCCCGAGAGGCCCTTGAGTTTGCCAGAATGTCGATTAACTTCCGTTCCGGTAAATTCGGGTACTCCATATGTCCTATTTTCAGCAAAGGTCATGCTGAAATTTTCCGTGAATTTTAGCATGACTTTGCTAAAAATAGGACATATGGGGTACTTGCGACTAATGCATGGGCCGGGGTATCTTAGTACTTAGTTAAGTAGGATCAACTGCCCCGCCATTCTTGCTGCATTAAACCATAGGTGGCAATAGAGCCAAGTGATTAGGCCCAACTTAGAATTCTCCTTAGCATCGATAAACCCTAGATGATAAACCCAACATAGGTGGCAATAGAGCCAAGTGATTAGTGCCAAGTGATTAGGCCCAACCTAGGGTGCCTCGGCATCGATAAACCCTAAATGATGAAAACTTAACTTGGATTCTATAGGGTGCCTCGGTGTCGATGAGAACCTAAATGATGTATGCTTAGGCTTTTAGGGTGCCTCGGCGTCGACAAACCCTAAATGATAAAAGCTTAGCTTTTTGGATGCCTCGGTGTCAAAAAACCATAAATGATGAGACCATGATCTTGTCCCCTGACAATAACCAACTTTTTGACCAAACTTTTTTCCTATTTAGAGCGAAACATGGCCCACAACGATGAGGCCGGCGGTTCGGGCGGCAAGCAATTCTGGGAGCTGTCCCAGGAGTTGGAGGAAGAACCTCACCGCTATGAGGACGCCGTGGAAGACACCGATCCTGACTACACAACCCTTAGTGGCATCGGGGATGACACCACTGATGATGGCGCCGCGGATGCCACCACTGATGATGGCGGCGCACACATAGATGGCAGCCAACCGAAGAGGCAACGGAAGGACCGGCGCCCGAGCATGCTCGGCACCGTCAGGGAGGAATTTACTGAAGTGAACTCCGACGGGCATCCGACGGCGCCCAAAGAAGTAGTCAAGGGGTACACGGTTCAGCTCAGGTGCATTCTCCGGAGCACCGTCTCGATCAACACCGAGAACCTAAGGCATAAGGACCGAGGGAATTTGCGCAGCCTCCTCTTCACGAAGCTGCACGAACGATACAAGTTCCCCACTGAGTTTTGCAAACACACGCCTCTTAGGGAATAAAGTGAACGGTGCCGCCCTCACGAGGATGAGCACGGCCCTGTCTACTTGGAAAAGCACGGTGAAGGAAATGATTGAAAAAGGTGATAGTTATGAGAAGATCAAGGCGAAGTATCCTTTGATGAGCGAAGATGACTACAAGGAGTTCAAGATCAAGTGCGAGACCAGCGCAACCTTCGAATCAAGTCAGTGGGGGAAAGAAATGCGGAAGTTGAACTTAGGGGTCCACCAACTCGGTCCCGGCGGTTACAGAGTGGTGGAGCCTATATGGGACAAGGAGGACGCGGAGCGTGCCGAGCAAGGCCTACCGCCCCGCTTCGAGAAATACCATGACAAGCAGAACAGGAACTTTCTCAGGGCCCGGTACAAGGAGGACCCGGTAACAAAGGAGCTTACCATGGATCCGAAGACCAGGGCGCTTGAGCTTGTTCTGGTAAGGAATACACCCCCGCGTAATTAGCTCCATATGGTTGCATTCTAGTTAATCCCCAATATTTCTAAATGGTTCACGTTCCTTCTGCAGGACAATGAAAGCAGTAGCGTGGGGTAGTCTCAGAGCTCCCCTTTCGACACCCCGTTAAATAGGGTGTTGAACGTAATGAAAAACAAGGATAAGCTCAGTAAGCCGACGTCAGCTGGTCGTGTGGCCGGCAAAGGCTTGTCCACAAAATGGTCGTCATACTATACCGCTGGTGGGCGAAAGAAGAAAAAGACCAGCTCGGAAAGCCAGTTGCGCGAGGTTGAAGCACTCAAGGCACAAGTGGCGCAGATTCCGGAAATTGTCCAAGACCAAGTGCAACAACAACTGGGAATGATGCTCAACGCCATGGTGCCTACGTTGATTCATCGGCTGACGACATGGATTGCGGGCGGCCAACAGGGGCCTCCCCCGGTTCCCAGCTTCACGGACAGCAACTCGCACAACGCGCAGGCGGCGCCATTGGTGTCTCCGGTGGCGCCATTGGTGTCTCCGGCGGAGGCGGTATTCATGTCTCCGGCGCCGGCACGGGCATTGGAGCTTAATGCACTTGGGTGTACGCCAGCCGGCACCTCGCCAGCAAGCGGCCCCTCCGTCAGTTGCACGCCCGCCGTTGGCAGTGCCTCGACATTAGCCGAGCTCGACGGCATCACGATAACTAAGCCTCTCGGCCGATGACTTCATCTCCTTGCCTTTGACTGGGCATCCCTGACGCCCTACATGTTTTCGCAGGGCGCCGCCGACGTTCTTTGCACTCTCCTGCACTTCGTGGGCGGTGAGTTGGTCGATGTCGCCAAGGGCAGAATCGTTCAACCGGGCAACCCCGTGTTCCACGGTAATCCGATGCCACCCACAGTGTATAGGGTTGAAGTTGTTCGGGTGCTGCCAGGCTGCGACGAGCTATTACCTCCGATTCGACCCGCGGGCCAACGAAGAAGATGAGATGACCCTCAACGCCTGCGTAAGTTGGCCCCTACTTTGGCCGAAGAGCTAGATTCGTTTGGGGGCGGGGGACACCACCCCACAGACAAGACCGCCAGTCGTGCAGGCGCCAAGCCATGGCAAGGACACCGCAATGCTACCGGACATGTCGGACATCCCTATGGCACAAGATCCGGACATGCATATGGCACAGGATCCGGACGACAACGACAACGACAATGGTACATTTACCAACGTCGATAAGTACTTTGCCGAACATGGGTACGGTGACAAGTTCTGCGGGCCTCCTTCTCAAGAACCCAACCAAGACGACCGCGATCTAGCTGGTACGGCGGAGAAACCCAATTGCAACAGGCGTCGTCTGGCGTTCAGTTCTTAGGAGACGCCTCCAGCTGCCGCCTTCACCGAGCCTCAGATAGCTAAGGTGCGAAATATTATCAGCCCCAACACGCTCAAGAATGTGGTATGTGAGAAGAACTCGGTCCCATTACAGCAGATCAAGGAGAAGGGACGGAAACGAAAGGCTAAAAAGGGCGCCGGTGCGAGCCAACCGGCACCGAGTATGATCCGTGCTCAGGACGGGCCACCTTCACCTAAGGATATCTCGAGGAGGGTGCATGTGGTGGGTAGGGCGATGCTACCGACAAATATGCTCAATGCTGCAACCGGTGCTATGCGGAGTCTGCATGACAGTGTTTTTTCTTTGGAGAAGCGGCGTCTCAGAGAGAATGATGTGGCATACCTGGTTTTCGTGGCCAAGGTGCCAGAGGGCAAGGGCTTTGTGGATGGCGCCATCGGGGGTACGATCGTCCTGCGGTTTGATGACATCTTTGCTATGTTTAACCTTCATCCGCTGCACTACACCTTTGTTCGGCTGTTTTCGCTGAGTATGGAGATGCGGATCATTAGAGACAAGACCCCGGACATCGTGATAGTCGACCCCTTCTACATGCATGCCAAGCTCTTGGGCAACGCTGGGGACCGCCAAGTCGCGAGTTCACACCTCGAAGGCGTCATTCTGGCAAACCCAGATAAGGATAACTTCCTCGTGTCTTACTTTCCCGAGTAAGTCATCCCTTAACCGCCCCGAAACAAATGATTTATTAGATTTCGATCGTTCTTTCTTTTTTCTAACATTCCATGTTTTGTGCAGTGACACACATTGCACACTCATCCTCTTAAGCCCGAAATATTCCATGGCCACGTATTTCGACCTGAACCGTGACTCCAAGATAGACTACACAAATATCAAGAAAGTTCTTGATGATGTTCTCCCCGGCTACGCCAAATCTGGAGGCACCTTCACCAGGCCAGTTCATAGGTATGGCAGGCACGTGTTCGCCCACAATACTAAGTTGTGTTGCGTCAAGCAGCCGCCTGGCAGTCAGAAGGATGCCTAGTACGCCCTCCATCACATGCGGGCGATCGTACGGGACTATCATCACCTTCTGCTACCAGATAATCTCAAAGATTGGATCGCGAGCTTGTCGGCAATCCAGGACGCGGACATCGGACAAGAATTATTTCGCACCCAGTCGGAGTTTGCGGAAATCATCCATCAAGATGTCCTTCATGTTGGGGAACGTAGTAATTCCAAAAAAATTCCTACGCACACGCAAGATCATGGTGATGCATAGCAACGAGAGGGGAGAGTGTGATCTACGTACCCTCGTAGACTGACAGCGGAAGCGTTATGACAACGTGGTTGATGTAGTCGTACGTCTTCACGGCCCGACCAATCAAGCACCGAAACTATGACACCTCCGAGTTTTAGCACACGTTCAGCTCGATGACGATCCCCGGACTCTGATCCAGCAAAGTGTCAGGGAAGAGTTCCGTCAGCACGACGGCGTGGTGATGATCTTGATGTTCTACCGTCACAGGGCTTCGCCTAAGCACCGCTACAATATTATCGAGGAGTACGGTGGAGGGGGGCACCGCACACGGCTAAGAGAACGATCACGAAGATCAACTTGTGTGTCTAGGGGTGCCCCCTGCCCCCATATATAAAGGAGCAAGGGGAGGAGGCCGGCCGGCCCTAGGGCGTGCCAAGGAGGAGGAGTCCTCCTCCTAGTAGGAGTAGGACTCCCCTCTTTCCTACTCCTACTAGGAGGGGGAAAGGAAGGGGGAAAGGGAGAAGGAAAGGGGGGCGCCGCCCCCCCTCTCCTAGTCCAATTCGGACCAGAGGGGGAGGGGGCGCGCGGCCCACCCTGGCCGCCCCTCTCTCTCTCTCCACTAGGGCCCATAAGGCCCATTACTTCTCCCGTGGGGGTTCCGGTAACCCTCCGACACTCCGGTTTTCTCCGAAATCACCCGGAACACTTCCAGTGTCCGAATATAGCCATCCAATATATCAATCTTTATGTCTCGACCATTTCGAGACTCCTCGTCATGTCCGTGATCACATCCGGGACTCCGAACAAACTTCCGTACATCAAAATATATAAACTCATAATAAATCTATCATCGTAACGTTAAGCGTGCGGACCCTACGGGTTCGAGAACAATGTAGACATGACCGAGACATGTCTCTGGTCAATAACCAATAGCGGAACCTGCATGCTCATATTGGCTCCCACATTTTCTACGAAGATCTTTATCTGTCAGACCGCATAACAACATACTTTGTTCCCTTTATCATCGGTATGTTACTTGCCCGAGATTCGATCGTCGGTATCTCAATACCTAGTTCAATCTCGTTACCGGCAAGTCTCTTTACTTGTTTCCTAATACATCATCTCGCAACTAACTCATTAGTTGCAATGCTTGCAAGGCTTATGTGATGTGCATTACCGAGAGGGCCCAGAGATACCTCTCCGACAATCGGAGTGACAAATCCTAATCTTGAAATACGCCAACCCAACATGTACCTTTGGAGACACCTGTAGAGCTCCTTTATAATCACCCAGTTACGTTGTGACGTTTGGTAGAACACAAAGTGTTCCTCCGGCAAACGGGAGTTGCATAATCTCATAGTCATAGGAACATGTATAAGTCATGAAGAAAGCAATAGCAACATACTAAACGTTCAGGTGCTAAGCTAATGAAATGGGTCATGTCAATCACATCATTCTCCTAATGATGTGATCCCGTTAATCAAATGACAACGCATGTCTATGGTTAGGAAACATAACCATCTTTGATTAACGAGCTAGTCAAGTAGAGGCATACTAGTGACACTTTGTTTGTCTATGTATTCACACATGTATTATGTTTCCAGTTAATACAATTCTAGCATGAATAATAAACATTTATCATGAAATAAGGAAATAAATAATAACTTTATTATTGCCTCTAGGGCATATTTCCTTCAGTCTCCCACTTGCACTAGAGTCAATAATCTAGACCACATCGCCATGTGATTTAACATCAATAGTTCACATCACCATGTGATTAACACCCATAGTTCACATCGTCATGTGACCAACACTCAAAGGGTTTACTAGAGTCAGTAATCTAGTTCACATCGATATGTGATTAACACCCAAAGAGTACTAAGGTGTGATCATGTTTTGCTTGTGAGAGAAGCTTAGTCAACGAGTCTGCCAAAATTCAGATCCGTATGTATTTTGCAAATTTCTATGTCTACAATGCTCTGCATGGAGCTACTTTAGCTAATTTCTCCCACTTTCAATATGTATCCAGATGAAGACTTAGAGTCATCCGGATCAGTGCCAAAAACTTGTATCGACGTAATCCTTTTACGACGAACCTTTTCTCACCTCCATAATCGAGAAACATATCCTTATTCCACTAAGGATATTTTTGACCGATGTCCAGTGATCTACTCCTAGATCACTATTGTACTCCCTTGCCAAAATCAGTGTAGGGTATACAATAGATCTGGTACATAGCATGGCATAGTTTATAGAACCTATGGCTGAGGCATAGGGAATGACTTTCATTCTCTTTCTATCTTCTGCCGTGGTCGGGCTTTGAGTCTTACTCAGTTTCACACCTTGTAACATAGGCAAGAACTCTTTCTTTGACTGTTCCATTTTGAACTACTTCAAAATCTTGTCAAGGTATGTACTCATTGAAAAACTTATCAAGCGTCTTGATCTATCTCTATAGATCTTGATGCTCAATATGTAAGCAGCTTCACCGAGGTCTTTCTTTAAAAAAACTCCTTTCAAACATTCCTTTATGCTTTGCAAAATAATTCTACATCATCTCTGATCAACAATATGTCATACATATACTTATCAGAAATGTTGTAGTGCTCCCACTCACTTTCTTGTAAATAGAGGCTTCACCGCAAGTCTGTATAAAACTATATGCTTTCATCAACTTATCAAAGTGTATATTCCAACTCCGAGATGCCTGCACCAGTCCATAGATGGATCCCTGGAGCTTGCATATTTTGTTAGTACCTTTAGGATTGACCAAACCTTCTGGTTGCATCATATACAACTCTTCTTTAATAAATCCATTAAGGAATGCAGTTTTGTTTATCCATTTGCCAGATTTCATAAAATGTGGCAATTGCTAACATGATTCGGACAGACTTAAGCATAGATACAAGTGAGAAACTCTCATCATAGTCAACACCTTGAACTTGTCGAAAACCTTTTTCTGACAATTCTAGCTTTGTAGATAGTAACACTACTATCAGCATCCGTCTTCCTCTTGAAGATCCATTTAATCTCAATGGCTCGCCGATCAATGGGAAAGTCAATCAAAGTCCATACTTTGTTCTCATACATGGATCTCATCTCAGATTTCATGGCATCAAGCCATTCGCGGAATCTAGGCTCATCATCGCTTCCTCATAGTTTGTAGGTTCGTCATGGACAAGTAACATGACCTCCAGAATAGGATTACCGTACCACTCTGGTGCGGATCTCACTCTGGTTTACCAACGAGGTTCGGTAGTAACTTGATCTGAAGTTACATG
The DNA here is from genome assembly GCF_003073215.2 of Triticum urartu. NCBI lineage: Eukaryota > Viridiplantae > Streptophyta > Magnoliopsida > Poales > Poaceae > Triticum > Triticum urartu. Next base: position 100,652,864 of record NC_053023.1, read on the forward strand.
ATCATCATCATTAGCTTCCTCACTAATTGGTCTAGTAGTCACAGGAACAGATTTCTGTGATGAACTACTTTCCAATAAGGGAGCAGGTACAGTTACCTCATCAAGTTCTACTTTCCTCCCACTCACTTCTTTCTAGATAAACTCCTTCTCTAGAAAGGATCCATTCTCAACAATGAATAACTTGCCTTCAGACCTGTGATAGAAGGTGTACCCAACAGTTTCCTTTGGGTATCCTATGAAGACATATTTCTCCGATTTGGGTTTGAGCTTATCAGGATGAAACTTTTTCATATAAGCATCACAACCCCAAACTTTAAGAAACGACAACTTTGGTTTCTTGACAAACCACAGTTCAGATTGTGTCGTCTCAACGGACTTAGATGGTGACTTAGATGGTGCCCTTTTAAACGTGAATGCAGTTGTCTTTAATGCATAACCCCAAAATGATGTTGGTAAATCTGTAAGAAACATCATAGATTGCACTATATCCAATAAAGTACGATTATGACGTTCGGACACACCATTATGCTGTGGTGTTCCAGGTGGCACGAATTTGTGAAACTATTCCACATAGTTTTAATTGAAGACCAAACTCGTAACTCAAATATTTGTCTCTGCGATCAGATCATAGAAACCATATTTTTCTTTTTATGATGATTTTCTACTTCACTCTGAAATTCTTTGAACTTTTCAAATGTTTCAGACTTATGTTTCATCAAGTAGATATACCCATATCTGCTCAAATCATATGTGAAGGTCTGAAAATAACAATACTCGCCACGAGCTTCAACCCTCATCGGATCGCATACATCAGTATGTATTATTTCCAGTAAGTCCGTTGCTCGCTCCATTGTTCCGGAGAACAGAGTCTTTAGTCATCTTGCCCATAAGGCATGGTTCGCAAGCACCAAGTGATTCATAATCAAGTGATTCCAAAATCCCATCAGCATGGAGTTTCTTCATGTGCTTTACACCAATATGACCTAAACGGCAGTACCACAAATAAGTTGCACTATCATTATTAACTTTGCATCTTTTGGTTTCAATATTATGAATATGTGTATCACTACGATCGAGATCCAATGAACTATTTTCATTGGGTGTGTAACCATATAAGGTTTTATTCATGTAAACAGAACAACAATTTATTCTCTTACTTAAATGAATAACCGTATTGCAATAAACATGATCAAATCATATTCATGCTCAACGCAAACACCAAATAACACTTATGTAGGTTCAACATTAATCCCGAAAGTATAGGGAGTGTGTGATGATGATCATATCAATCTTGGAACCACTTCCAACACACATCGTCACTTCACCCTTAACTAGTGTCTGTTTATTCTGCAACTCCCGTTTTGAGTTACTAATCTTAGCAACTGAACTAGTATCAAATACTGAGGGGTTGCTATAAACACTAGTAAAGTACACATCAATAACATGTATATCAAATATACTTATGTTCACTTTGCCATCCTTCTTATCTGCCAATCACTTGGGGTAGTTCCGCTTCCAGTGACCAGTCCCTTTGCAGTAGAAGCACTTAGTCTCAGGCTTAGGACCAGACTTGGGCTTCTTCACTTGAGCAGCAACTTGCTTGCTGTTCTTCTTGAAGTTCCCCTTCTTCCCTCTGCCCTTTTCTTGAAACTAGTGGTCTTGTCTACCATCAACACTTGATGTTTTTCTCGATTTCTACCTTCGTCAATTTCAGCATTACGAAGAGCTTGGGAATCGTTTCCGTTATCCCTTGCATATCATAGTTCATCACGAAGTTCTACTAACTTGGTGATGGTGACTAGAGAATTCTGTCAATCACTATTTTATCTGGAAGAATAACTCCCACTTGATTCAAGCAATTGTAGTACCCAGACAATCTGAGCACATGCTCACTAGTTGAGCGATTCTCCTCCATCTTTTAGCTATAGAACTTGTTGGAGACTTCATATCTCTCAACTCGGGTATTTGCTTGAAATATTAACTTCAACTCCTGGAACATCTCATATGGTCCATGACGTTCAAAACGTCTTTGAAGTCCCGATTCTTAAGCCGTTAAGCATGGTGCACTAAACTATCAAGTAGTCATCATATTGAGCTAGCCAAACGTTCATAACGTCTACATCTGCTCCTGCAATAGGTCAGTCACCTAGCGGTGCATCAAGGACATAATTCTTCTGTGCAGCAATGAGGATAAACCTCAAATCACGGATCCAATCCGCATCATTGCTACTAACATCTTTCAACTTAATTTTCTCTAGGAACATATCAAAAATAAACGGGGAGCAACATCGCGAGCTATTGATCTACAACATAGATATGATAATACTACCAGGACTAAGCCATGATAAATTAAAGTTCAATTAATCATATTACTTAAGAACTCCCACTTAGATAGACATCCCTCTAATCCTCTAAGTGATCACGTGATCCAAATCAACTAAACCATGTCCGATCATCACGTGAGATGGAGTAGTTTCAATGGTGAACATCAGTATGTTGATCAAATCTATTATATGATTCACGCTCGACCTTTCGGTCTCCGTGTTCCGAGGCCATATCTGTATATGCTTGGCTCGTCAAGTATAACCTGAGTATTCCGCGTGTGCAACTGTTTTGCACCCGTTGTATTTGAACGTAGAGCCTATCACACCAGATCATCACGTGGTGTCTCAGCACGAAGAACTTTCGCAACGGTGCATACTCAGGGAGAACACTTCTTGATAATTAGTGAGAGATCATCTTAAAATGCTACTGTCAAACTAAGCAAAATAAGATGTATAAAAGATAAACATCATATGCAATCAAAATATGTGACATGATATGGCCATCATCATCTTGCGCCTTTGATCTCCATCTCCAAAGTACTGTCATGATCTCTATCGTCACCGGCATGACACCATGATCTCCATCATCTTGATCTATATCAATGTGTCGTCACGTGGTCGTCTCGCCAACAATTGCTCTTGCAACTATTGCTATCGCATAGCGATAAAGTAAAGCAATTATTGGCCGCTTGCATCTTATGCAATAGAGAGACAACCATAAGGATTCTGCCAGTTGCTGATAACTTCAACAAAACATGATCATCTCATACAACAACTTATATCTCATCACATCTTGACCATATCACATCACAACATGCCCTGCAAAAACAAGTTAGACGTCCTCTACTTTGTTGTTGCAAGTTTTACATGGCTGCTACTGGGCTTAGTAAGAACCGTTCTTACCTACGCATCAAAAACCAGAACGATAGTTTGTCAAGTTGGTGTTGTTTTAACCTTCGCAAGGACCGGGCGTAGCCACACTCGGTTCAACTAAACTTGGAGAAACTGACACCCACCAGCCACCTGTGTGCAAAGCACATCGGTAGAACCAGTCTCGTGTAAGCGTACGCGTAATGTCGGTCCGCGCCGCTTCATCCAACAATACCGCCGAACCAAAGTATGACATGCTGGTAAGCAGTATGACTTATATCGCCCACAACTCACTTGTGTTCTACTCGTGCATATAACATCAACACATAAAACCAGGCTCTGATGCCACTGTTGGGGAACGTAGAAATTTCAAAAAAATTCCTACGCACACGCAAGATCATGGTGATGCATAGCAACAAGAGGGGAGAGTGTGATCTACGTACCCTCGTAGACCGACAGCGGAAGCGTTATGACAACGCGGTTGATGTAGTCGTACGTCTTCACGGCCCGACCGATCAAGCACCGAAACTACGGCACCTCCGAGTTTTAGCACACGTTCAGCTCGATGGCGATCCCCGGACTCCGATCCAACAAAGTGTCAGGGAAGAGTTCCGTCAGCACAACGGCGTGGTGACGATCTTGATGTTCTACCATCGCAGGGCTTCGCCTAAGCACCACTACAATATTATCGAGGAGTATGGTGGAGGGGGGCACCGCACACGGCTAACAGAACGATCACGAAGATCAACTTGTGTGTCTAGGGGTGCCCCCTGCCCCCGTATATAAAGGAGCAAGGGGAGGAGGCCGGCCGGCCCTAGGGCGCGCCAAGCAGGAGGAGTCCTCCTCCTAGTAGGAGTAGGACTCCCCTCTTTCCTACTCCTACTAGGAGGGGGAAAGGAAGGGGGAGAGGGAGAAGGAAAGGGGGGCGCCCCCCCCCCTCTCCTAGTCCAATTCGGACCAGAGGGGGAGGGGGCGCGCGGCCCACCCTGGCCGCCCCTCTCTCTCCACTAGGGCCCATAAGGCCCATTACTTCTCCCGGGGGGTTCCGGTAACCCTCCGGCACTCCGGTTTTCTCCGAAATCACCCGGAACACTTCCGGTGTCCGAATATAGCCGTCCAATATATCAATCTTTATGTCTCGACCATTTCGAGACTCCTCGTCATGTCCGTGATCACATCCGGGACTCCGAACAAACTTTGGTACATCAAAATATATAAACTCATAATAAAACTGTCATCGTAACGTTAAGCGTGCAGACCCTACGGGTTCGAGAACAATGTAGACATGACTGAGACATGTCTCCGGTTAATAACCAAAAGCGGAACCTGGATGCCCATATTGGCTCCCACATATTCTACGAAGATCTTTATCGGTCAGACCGCATAACAACATACTTTGTTCCCTTTGTCATCGGTATGTTACTTGCCCGAGATTCGATCGTCGGTATCTCAATACCTAGTTCAATCTCGTTACCGGCAAGTCTCTTTACTCGTTTTGTAATACATCATCTCGCAACTAACTCATTAGTTGCAATGCTTGCAAGGCTTATGTGATGTGCATTACCGAGAGGGCCCAGAGATACCTCTCCGACAATCGGAGTGACAAATCCTAATCTCGAAATACGCCAACCCAACATGTACCTTTGGAGACACCTGTAGAGCTCCTTTATAATCACCCAGTTACGTTGTGACGTTTGGTAGCACACAAAGTGTTCCTGTGGCAAACGGGAGTTGCATAATCTCATAGTCATAGGAACATGTATAAGTCATGAAGAAAGCAATAGCAACATACTAAACGATTGGGTGCTAAGCTAATGAAATGGGTCATGTCAATCACATCATTCTCCTAATGATGTGATCACGTTAATCAAATGACAACACATGTCTATGGTTAGGAAACATAACCATCTTTGATTAACGAGCTAGTCAAGTAGAGGCATAGTAGTGACACTTTGTTTGTCTATGTATTCACACATGTATTATGTTTCCGGTTAATACAATTCAAGCATGAATAATAAACATTTATCATGAAATAAGGAAATAAATAATAACTTTATTATTGCCTCTAGGGCATATTTCCTTCACTTCATACCTCGGGGCAGTTCTACCTCAGATATCAACTGTCCAATAGTGAGATAGACACAACGCTACAAATGCAGGCTGACAACGCCTGCGATTTCATGACCATCAGGACAGACGGCGGCTTCATCCACGCTCCGGTCCCATGAGTCGAGTCGAAAGTAGTGATGCTATGTGTAGTTCTGAAACATTGATTGGCTCATGTTGTAATTAAACTTTAATGAATTGTATGTCTCTTTGGTTTGGACAGTCGTTCAACTTAGATGTAATCGATGCTATTTATTAGTAGGACGATGAATCATGCTATTAATGTCTTTCTTTTCTCTTCCAATCCTTTTGTTGCATACTTATATATTGCTTATGTATTGTCTGTTGTTTGGCTTGTGCATAGAGATGCCGTCGTATGTCATGTACAAGGGTAAGGTTCCCGGAGTCTACGACGACTGGGAGGAGTGTCGGAGACAGGTTCACCGTTTCAGCGGTAACAGTTACAAAGGGTACACCACTAGGGCGGAGGCGGAATCTAGATACGCCCGCTATCTAGCGGGAGAGAGGAGGGAGCGTTGGAGGAACCGGATGAAGACCAGTTTCATCGCGATGATGCTCATCGTGATGACCGTAGCTCTCTTCTATGTGATGGTAGTTTAGATGATCGATATCGACTTGTAATGTAAAGACAAACTCGCTACTCGTGGTCTCGAGACTTGTAATGTTTCATCTTTGTTCGGTCTTTTGAATTAGGAGACTAATATGATGAAGTGTATTCGGAGACTAATCTTCTATTGTATTCGATGAATCTGTTGTTGCTATGTGCTGTTGTCTATATTCTATCCAATAATATATTTTGTAACATGTGCAAATATCAGAAAAGTAAAAAAAACTAATATTCATACTAATGGTGCATCACCTCAAAGTGCGCCATTAGTATGCCAAAGGATACTAATGGCGCATCACTACATAGTGCGCCATTAGTATGCCAAAGGATACTAATGGCGCATCACCCCATAGTGCGCCATTAGTATGCCAAAGCACGTGGGTAAATATGGCCCACTGGGAGGCATACTAATGGCGCATGGTGGTCTATACTAATGGCGCACGGCGTGGTGCGCCATTAGTATACCAGATACTAATGGCGCACCAGTGGTGCGCCATTAGTAAAAAATACTAGTGGCGTGGTACTAGTGGCGCACCAGTAGTGCGCCATTAGTAGGCAAAACAGGTGCACCACTAGTAGGACTTTTCCAAGTAGTGTCAACCACGACAGTCAACAGGGTTGTCATCCTGTCCATGAGATCCATCAGCACCTGAGCCGGCGGGCATGCGGGGCCCCCTACCCCGGCCGCTGCTGACCCGGTGGTTATCGCTGCCGCAGCCGTAGAGTTTTGAGCGGGGTGCGTGCCAGTCATGAAGATCCCCTCTCTGCTCGGTGGCTCAAAGGGGTCCGGAATACTGCTGCCATCGGAACAGCCCCCAAGCCCGCCATCTTGTAGTTGATATAATGAATCTGTCTCACCTATGGACGACTCACCGCCAGAGTAGATGGCCGTCTCACCGCCATCCACGGATCCTTCAGAAAGCTCCCCTCCATGGATGCAACCCACGAAGGCACGCCTCACGGCGGGCTGAGCCCGGGCGGGTCTCGCACACTGAGCCGTCTCGATGAGGTCGGTGCAGATGTCCGGCTCAGGGCCCAGCTCGCTGATTCGGCCAATGAAGACGTGGATTCCGTGGAAGGGGACCCGGTACCCGTACTTAATTGAGCCAGTGTCCGGGCCCCAGCCCGCGTTGTCGATGTAGAGCTTGCCGCGACGACTCTTGGTCATCCGGCCCATAGCGTATCCTTTGAGCCCTTCGAAGCTGCCCTTCAAGAACTCAAATCCACCATGTGCTGGCCCCACGGTGGGCGCCAACTGTCATGGAATTGTCACAGTAGATGTCCTAGTGAAAGGACTTAGTCGTGGAGCCATCGCAACTAGGAAGCGTAAAGGGGTTAATCGGGACAAAGGACATGAGATATTTATACTGGTTCGGCCCCTTGCGGTGAAGGTAAAGGCCTAGTCCAGTTGTTATGGTATTGCTAGGTTTCGATGACCAAGGAGTGATTCCGCTTGACTTGGCTCTTGATCTGTTGTTTCTTGCCCTAATCCGCCGCCGGGTCGTACCCTCATATACACGGGTTGACGCCCTGCGGCCTATAGAGTACCGACCGGCTCATACAACGTGTCCGGCTCGGCGACGTATCTTACATGCCTTGCATTACAAGTCTACTCATACATGGCGGTTTATACTTACGGGCCATGAGCCGCCTCCAGGCTTGGGCCTATTATAAGCCTAATCGTAAACCGTCATCTTGTATACGCTTGGGCTTTATTTATGTAAACCGCCATTTGTAGTTGACCCGGGCCCTCCTGGGCGGGTCATACCTGGTAGTCATATCCCCAACAAGAGGCATAGCTATGTTTTGGAAGAGGGGGTAGATGTCACTCTTAGATCATATGGCAGAAGACATGTGGATGTGGATGTGAAGGACAAGGATGGCTCGGTGTGGAGGTTGACGGGTATGTATGGTGAATCAGCAACGGACAGGTAGAAGGAAACATGGAGAACCCTGAAACTGCTTAAGCAACAACATCAGCAGGGAAGGCCATGGATGTATTTGGGAGATTTTAATGAGATTCTATCCGGAGTGGAGAAAGTGGAGGGGCTCCAAGGGCAAAACACATGATGGACGGGTTCAGAGAAGCATTGGAAGTGTGCGAGCGTGCCGACCTAGGTTTTGAGGGGGTGTCTTAACTTGGATAAACCATAGCAAGGATATAAAAACATACATATGCGAGAGACTGGATAGAGCTATGGGGAATGAGGAATGGAGTACGAAGTTCCCAGATTACACGGTAGTAAATGGACTGCCACGTCATTCTGATCATAGACCTGTCATTGTACAAACAACATGGGGGACAAGAGCTGGACGAGAGGAGATCGAGGTTTCAGGTTTGAGGCCCAGTGGTTACAGGAGGAGGGGTGCAAAGATGTTATTTGCGAGGCTTGGGAGAGGAGTTGGGCCAACAGAGCAGGCAATGTGGCGGAGGCACTATGCACGGTGGCTATGACACTGAAGGAATGGGATAGAGATGTCGTTGGCGAGTTGGAGGGGCGGTTGAAGAAGGCAAAAGTGGAGCTGGAGAGGTGTATGAAGGCGAGGGTTTCGTATGAGAAAATTCAGGAGGAGGCGAGGCTAAGGTGTCTGGTTGAAGAACTAGAAGAGAAGAACACTATGTGGAAGCAACGAGCCCATGTGTGGTGGCTGGTGGATGGGGATAGGAACACCTGATACTTTCATCTGGTGGCGTCGGGGAGAAAGAAGACTAACCGGATAAAGGAGCTCAGGAGGGAGGATGGTACGGTGGTGGTGGAGGGAGACTTAACTAATTACGTTTGCTCGTTTTTTCAGGATCTCTTCACCTCGGTGGTGGGGGACCAAGTGGCTAAGCTCATACATACGGTCACGCCGCAGGTAACAGCTCCCATGAGAGATTTCCTCGGTGCTGCCTTTACCATTGAAGAGGTGAAGGCGGCATTAGATCACATAGGTGATCTCAAGGCTCTGGGGCCAAACGGGATGCCATCTATTGTTTTCAAGCGGCATTGGCATTTCATGGGGGGCTATGTTGTTGCGGAGGTGCTCAAAGTTCTCAACGATGCAGCTATACCTGAAGGTTGGAATGACACGCTGGTGGTCCTCATACCTAAGGTTAAAAATCCAAATCGCATCAAGGACTTACGACCCATTAGCTTGTGCAACGTGCTATACAAGTTAGTCTCGAAGGTGCTCGCCAACCGCTTGAAAGTGGTGCTTCCGGAGCTAATATCAGAAAATCAAAGCGCTTTTGTTCCGGGCCGACTCATTACCGATAATGTTCTGGTTGCATATGAGATAACACATTTCTTGAGAAACAAGAGGAGTGGTCAGGAGGGTGTCACTGCGATTAAGGCCGATAAGAGCAAAGCCTATGATAGGGTCGAGTGGAACTTCCTTGAAGCAATCATGGGAAAGTTGGGATTTAGTCAAAGATGGATCGGCCTTGTCATGAAATGTGCAAGGACTGTGCGATATCAGATTAAAGTGAATGGTGTCCTAACCGACCAATTCAGTCCTACACATGGACTGCGTCAAGGAGATCCATTGTCACCCTACCTGTTTGTCATATGTGCTGAAGGGTTGTCTGCCTTGCTACAGGAGGCAGAGAGGAGGGGGAGGATTACGAGTGTCAAAATCTACCAAGTAGCGCCGAGTGTGTCACACTTGTTCTTTGCCGATGATTCCATGATCCTGCTGGAAGCAAAACAAGAAGAGGCAGCGGCGACCCGAGAAGTCCTTGATCTGCACAAAAATTGCTCCGGGCAGTGCATCAACTTGGAGAAATCTGCACTCATGTTCTCACAAAATACAAAGCCTCAGGCCAAGGCCGCAGTCAAGGGTGCACTAGGAATAACGGGTGAAAATTGGAATGACAAGTACCTGGGATTGCGGGTCCATGTGGGAAGATCTAGGCGTAAGGCGTTTTGTTACATCAAAAAAAACATGTGCGGCCGAGTCCACGGGTGGTAGGAGAGGCTATTAGCTAAAACAAGCAAAGAGACATTGGTTAAAGCTATTGGCCAAGTGATCCTGCCCTTCGCGATGTATTGCTTTGACCTAATAAAGGGGTTTTGTAAGGAATTGAACACGCTCATGGGCAAATTTTGGTGGAGCCAATAGGACAAGGAAAGGACGATGCACTGGATCGACCAGGAGACGCTAACCCAATCCAAGGTCCGGGGAGGACAAGGCTTTCGGGACATGCATGACTTCAACATCGCCATGCTGTCTCGCCAAAGTTGCAGATTTTTGCAAAACCCAAAAAGTCTATGCGCATGTACGCTGAAGGCCCAGTATTTCCCTAACTGCTCCATACTCGAGGCTCAACCTAGAGATGGTATATCCTATTCGCAGAGAAGCATTCTTCATGGGCTTGAGCTGGTCTAGCAAGGATGCATATGGCGCATCGGGGATGGCACACAAGTGAAGATCTGGTCTGACCCATGGATCCCGCGAGCATGGTCTAGACAGGTTATTACACCAAGGGGTCATCTGATGACTCATGTCAGCGAATTGATTTTCCCCATCACCGGCAAATGGGACGAGCAGCTTGTGAGGGACATGTTCTGGCCAGATGATGCAAGACACATACTGCAAATACCCCTATGAGAGGGGGTGAGTGATTTTCTGGCTTGGCATGCCACCATTCAGTCTGGAGTGCGTAAGCTATGGGTTCAGCTGAACAAGTCAAGGAAACAGGGGGATGCAGGGAGTAGTGGTGCAAATGTTGGTAATCTGGAAAGGTGCGATGACCAATCCTGGAAGCGTTTATGGAAGCTGCCCTGTTCATGGAAGATACAGATGTTCACATGGCGTTTGAAGCACTAGTCGCTGGCCTTCCGCACAAACTTGGAGAGAAGAGGGATCAAAGTGGAGAGTACGAAGTGCCTGTTCTGTAGCTGTGCGGATGAGGATGGTGCACATTTGTTCATTAAATGCAAATCTATGAAGGAGGTGTGGCGTGCGCTGGAACTAGAGAAAGTGAGGACTGAGCTTGAAAGCATCGGGGGCGTGCATGCAATGCTTGACTTCCTATGGGGCCTTGATGAAAATGTGCGAGTGAAAATCCTTACCAGGTGGTGTCATTGGTGGAATAACCGGAATAAACTAAGAGAAGGAGAGCTGCCAGTGGCCACTGACGAGGTGAACGACGTGTTATATGTTACTCCATGGAGTATATGCAGATATTCAAGGAAGGAGCCCAAATGGCAACCACCGCGTACTAGCATGCTTAAAGCAAACATTGATGGGGCTTATAGACCAGGAGATGATTTTTTCACCTGGGGAGTAGTCATATGAGATGAGGTGGGGCTGTTATCTAGGCACGGGCAGGCAGGACCGAACATGTGGCCGATCCTTTTGGCGTCGAGGTCACAGCTATGACAGAGGCCATCAACATGGCGGCAGACCTGGGGGCACTCCGGTTGATCCTCGAGACGGACTCCAAGCTTCTGCAAGAAGCTCTCGACTTCACGAAAGTGGACTCCACACCCTACGTGGCAATCATCGAGGACTCCAAGCTCCAGCTCAAGATGCGGTTCTCGCACATAGATGTAGGGTTATGCCGTCGTCAAGCTAATACTGTAGCACACAAGTTAGCCCTGATTGGGCGTGTCTGTCTTCCTAGTGAATCTGTTTCTTGGCACTCTGATGTACCGCCCCAAGTGGCTCTTTGTGTTGCGGGTGATATGCCCGTGCACCGTTAAGTTATAAAGTTATGCTTTCCCTCAAAAAAAGGAGTATGTTTAATCTATGTTTACTTATGTCTAAATGTGGGATATTGATGCAATCAGTTTGGTTGATGGAATCTACCTCCGTCCTGGTTTATTGGTCCCCTTTGCAATTTGTGTTAAATTTTGACCAAGGATTTAACTGACAAAATGTTAGTGCAGGTCAGCAAAAATTATATCGTTGGATATGTATTTGAACATGGTGTTCAATGATATAATTTTTTGTGACATGCATAAACATTTGTTAGTTAAATATTTGGTCAAAATTTGGTACAAATTACAAAGGGGGCCAATAAACTAGGATGGAGGTAGTACGTCAATCCCACATGGTTCCCAAAACTGGAACCGTGTGCAATGAATTTCATTTTGCCTATTACGTCAATCACACATGGTTGGCTCTAGCAAACCGTTGCCTCCGAAACTCTTTGTGGGACAGAAAAACCTCACCACCCAATTCAAAAAAGAAAAAACCCTCACCATCCCCATGTCATAAAAACCCTCACCCCCCCCCCCCCCCCCCCCCGTCCCCCATCACACCCCTACAAGCCCCTCCGCGTCTATGCATGGCACCGCCTATCGCGGCGGCAACCACTTAGCTCGACGTATGCCGCTGTCGCCAGGCTACCGGCAAACCCCACCGCATTTCACCACTTATGCTTGCCGCGGCCTATCGCCATCGACGCTGCTTGCGGTCGACCCAGCTCCGCCCGGATGGGGAATCTGCCGTACTGAGGGTTTTTTCTCATGGACAACAAGGTAACTAATTTAATGAGATATTATCTCATCTTTTATCTCAGTTCATCTGCCTCCTTTAATCACCCGGCCGATATCACCGTGAATTCATTTTTATTTGAGCTGATTTGAGGGTTTTCTTTCATTCATAGAGTGTACAGTGCACGGACACATCAGGACTTTGCGGCCTCTGCCAAACATCCATGGAGTTCCATCTCACCGTACCAGATGACCTGAGGATGCGCGCGATATGTTCGAACTCACCCTAAATCGGCTAGCATGGCCTACTTTCCTAAACATATACTAAATATTGCTACATTTGGATAAAAGGTGCCACATGCACCATGCGTCAAAGGGGGTTTTTCCTCTTCTTTCTATATTAGGCAAATTAATGATGTATTGTTCTTTTGATTACTCTCATATTTCCATGACATCATGTTTACCCTATCTATTTAATTATAGATTTTTGTCCTTCGATTTCAACTGTTGTATAGTTCTTTCAATTTGGGCCCATATTTGCATGTTACCATATTTTCTTTAACAATCCTACCATTTTCTGCAGCGTGTCCCTTGCTATGCAACAAAATCTGTAGTACAATTTATTTCCCTTTACATAAATCAAGACTGCAGGGATGTCATACTGAACACAAACCATGGATTTACAATCGTTGCTACTGTAAGACTTGATGAACGTGGTGACTCCTATTTTGGCACTGGCCTTTGGAAAGAAATTTCTAAGTTTTACGTACTGAAAGCTGGCACTAAAATTGCACTAAACATAAAAGAGCCTGGTCATGAGATATATGCTAACTTCCCCGACGATATCATCCGTCCAGACTTTGTTCGAAGTAAGTGTTCTTTTCAAGTATCTACATGTTGACTTACCCAGCAATATCAAATGGATTGTGTAGTATTTAAGAAACCAATTGTTATTCCATTTTCTTACTCTATTCCTACCTACTAACTTCCAGTTACCAATACACTTTTCTATTGCCCTGTTTTAACTAAATATTCCATGTACTTCCACTTCTATCAGAAAGCGCCGCTGACAAGGAGACTGTGGAGGTGGAGAACGGGGCTGCCAACAAGCGGAGGCGGGTCGAGCAAGAACCGCAAGCGACTCCAGCAGGCCTAGACTTCATCAGAAGCCTCCCCGATGATATGTTGACAGTCATCATCTCCCTCCTCCCAATCAAATATGGGGCGCGGATAGCCGTCCTTTCCCAGCGGTGGCACCCCCTATGAAACTCCACCCCTCTCAACTTCATTGACACCCACGAGCTCTTCCATGGCTATCGCAAAAGCTTGGATGCATTTTCCAAGATCCTCGGCAGTCACCCTGACCCAACCAGAGGCCTTAGCATGGGCAAGTTCCAGTCCAACGGCAAGGACCGAGCCAAGCTTGACAACTGGTTCCGATCCCCCGCCCTAGATCAGCTCGAGGAGCTCACTTTTGATGATGGGCATGTGCGCTCGCTGCCAACGTCCGTGCTCCGCCTCGCGCCCACGCTGCGTGTCACCAAGTTCAGGAACTGCCATCGCCCCTCCCCCCCTTAATGGCGCGCCCGCTTTTATTCTACCACGACTGAAGCACCTCGAGCTCGTCGCTGTCTGCCTCCCAAATGGTGACATGGAGCACCTGCTCCATGGTTGTACTGCACTCGAGTACCTTCATCTTCAGGCGATCAATGGGTTGAGTAGCTTCCACATCACCTCCATGACTCTCCGGACTATTTATGTGTGTTGCTGGTGCGGCAAGAAGACATCACAACATGTGTACCACAGTATGGTCATTGAGGACACACCTTCACTTGAGAGATTACTTGTAGTTGATCATGAAGGTCCAACAAGAATTGATGTCATTTCTACGCCGAAATAGACAGTGGTGGGCTACTCGTCTGACAAATACTCCGAACTTGTTATTGGATCCACACCCGTTTAGGTACAACAGCCGCCTTCTACCTCTCCTTCTAGAAATTAACATTATTTATAATTTTGAAGATGTATGTTCGTCTTCCATCCAGAAAATGGTTCCGACAAGCTTGATCCCGAAACTGCACACAATGAAGGTCTTGGCACTAGAATCTATCGGCCCCAACCTGGAGCAAGTAGTCAGTTTCCTGAGATGCTTTCCGTGCCTGAAGAAGCTATATTTCAAGGTGATGTTCCTTTCCTATTAAAGGTTAACCATAAGGGAGTTCAATTTGTGACCTTTATCCAAATTTACAATGACAATGTAATATGATTTCTGAAGGATTTTTTGGAGGATTTCGGTACATACATGTCCCCCTCCCCATATTGGTTGCTTGATCCATATGGTTACAATCCATAAGCATTTCTCCTTTGGATTCATCTGTACTAGTTTTCTTAGGGAACTTTTCATCCACTCCAACCTCTTGTGAAGAAGGCTACATTTTTCTAGATTGTAATCAAATGCCCACGTTAATCATGTCAGATTGAAGATGGCATGTCAGTGCATTTTACAAATCCTACAAACCAAATAGGCCTGTAGTAGTGTTCAAAATTGCATGTAGGCACTAACACGTTTTCTTCTTTTGCGGATAAGATTAGGCTCGGTGGTGGATAATGTGATACAATATAATAATCACATCGAATGCCTAGATCTGCATCTCTTAGAAATTACTTTAAACTCCTACCGAGGGACCTTGCCAGAGATTATATTCGCCAGGTTCCTTGTTGTCAGAGCAAGGGTGCTGAAGGTAATGAGGTTTGCCCTACATTTATTTCGCAAAAATGAATGGTTTTTTGATCAGCGTCGACGGTTGCGGTAGAATGGAATAGGCTCCGAAAATGCCGAATTTCATTTTGGAACTTCAGATGACAGAGTAATCGGAAGTCATCGTGTCAACCCCATACATGACTTCTCAGTAGTTGACCCCTTTGCAAAAATTATGAGGTTTCAAAACCAGACTTACAAGTGGTAATATTAGTTTGAACCTCTCTGATATCCATGTTTAGCGGATCAGCGCGAGCGTTTGTAGCTAATGAGCTGAATTTCATTTCTAATATCAGTTCGAACCTTGTAATCTTCGAATTTGAGCCATATAACTCTGGAATTTGAACCTAGTAATATTTCGAGCTTTTGTGGTACAATCATTGAAATGGCATCGTATGAGAATCGTATATTGGCGGCACTATTTTGACCTTAATATGCAATGGACTTACATTATATTAACCATTCTCGAATATGTTTACCTTGTCGATCTCATTGCACACAACCTGTATAGCTAACTCGAATGCGATCTTTGACAATGACATTATTGTACATAGTTAGTTTCTTCAACTGTGTGCCCTGTAGAGCACAGAATTAATTATCGCACTCGAGTGTCCATCATCACCCTTCTGTGTAACTTTGACCTCATCACCCACGGGTAAACTTATGACCAAAGTCATTCCACACACTTCGTTTTTACAAAGATTTTTGCCAACAAACGCCCACGATTTGTCCCTCTTCTAGCTGACGCATGGCCAAACTAGCCGAGCGGGAAGCTTGCGCGGTAAACTACACGGTAGCGCGGTAACAGTCTCACCAATGATATATTTCGGTAGCGCGGGAACAGGCTCACCGATGATATATTTGGCGCCTCTTCGAGCCCACGCGTGGCCAAACGAAACGTTTGCGGTGCGGTGTTGCCAAGCGTGCACTGGAATCCTTCGCTATGAACGCGGTGACAAGACGTGACGATTACAAGCCGGCCCCCATTTATTACAGTGGCCATTTAACCCTTGTGTCTCTTCAACCTTTCGATCGCGCCCCACCATTGCAAGAAGCACACCCACCATGACAAATTCTTAGAGGGTATCCTCCGCAGCTCCAATGGCGCTCCGAGCGGCTGCCTACGACGAGTAGCAGTTCACCATGCATACCGTGGTGGACATCCATAGAAGGTTCACGGAGCTCTCGGTGGTGTACACCAACAACCTGGTCTGGGTGGAGCACTCCATCCACATCATGGAGTTGTTTCTTGCCGAGGAGAAGTACAATGTGGTTGGGTTCGACCTCGAGTACACCTGGGCTTGTGTCGGATCTCGTCCCAAGGTCGTCGTTGCCCAGATGTGCGTGTGCAACCACGTCCTCGTCTACCACTACTGCCTGGCCACAAGGCCTTGCGAGCATTTCGCCAGGTTTGTCAACAGCCCCCACTACATGTTCGCTACGGTGGACATCACCAACGATGTAAAGGTGCTATAGAATTCGGGCATCGCTTGCCGGAATCTTGTCAACATCCAGGGCCAATACAAGATCTGGGGCAGCAAGGAGCATGAGAAGGACTAACTAGTTCACCTCGCCGAGGCCATCATCGACCCCTACTATAGAGACATGAAGGATTCCTACAACAAGGACAGGCGTGCCTGGCACTCGGTGTCGGTGTCAAAACCGGCCGATCTCGGGTAGGGAGTCCCGAACTGTGCGTCTGAGGGTCGAAGGTAACAAGAGGCAGGGGACATGATGTTTACCCAGGTTCAGGCCCTCTTAATGGAGGTAATACCCATTTCCTGCTTGATTGACTTTGATGAGTATATGGGTTACAAGAGTTGATCTACCTCGAGATCGTAATGGCTAAACCCTAGATGTCTAGCCTGTATGATTATGATCGCCCCTATGTACTAAACCCTCCGGTTTATATAAACACTGGAGGGGGTCAGGGTTGTACAAAGTCGGCTTATAGAGAAAAGAAACTATGCGGCTAGCCGCCAAGCTTGCCATCCATGCCAAGGAGAGTCCCATCCGGACACGGGGAAAAGCCTTCACCTTGTACCTTCACGGCCCATTAGTCCGGCCATGTCACATAGTCCAACCATCCGAGGACCCCTTAATCTAGGACTCCCTTGGTAGCCCCCGAACTTTCCTTCAATGACGATGTAGTATCCGGCTTATGTCTTCGGAATGGCAAGGCGGGTTCTCCATTGTACTCCTGACTGACGATAGTTCGATTGCACATTAAATGCCATTTTCTATCGTTTCTTCACTACCGTCACCTCGGCTTCCATGTGTCAAGCGAATGTGAATAGTCTAGGTGTTTTTTTACAAATAACCCCTTGACCGTGCGGGAAAGGCACCTATTTAAAGAGACTAGATCTCAGAGACCATTCCCCACCCCGCGGAAATCCTTAGAACTCACCATAGGAAATCGCCCCAACATGGTTAGTGCTCCTAGCTCTTCCTCGTGCCCCAATGGCCCTCAAAAAGGCGACTGGGAAAGTTGCTCAGTATCCCATGCCCATCTGAGCAAACTTCAGACGCAGGGATATCTTCCGCCCGTGGATCTAGTCTCCGTTCGGGCTGCATTAACTTCCATCAACGGCGAAGCCCTGGCGGAAAATTTCCCCAATCCTTCTAAAGAGGAGCGGGTGTGCTTTGTCTCCTTCCTCTTGAGAGGCATAATATTTCCTATTCATCCTTTCCTCAGAGTTCTACTGGAGTATTATGGCCTTCAACTGCACAATCTGACATCGGGCTCCATTCTACATATCGCGGGTTTCCTTGCTCTCTGTGAGCTGTTCCTGGGCTGCAAGGCCCATTTCGAGCTATGGCGGAAATTTTTCTGCCTCGTCCCTCGCTCCCAAAAGGGATCCATATTCGAGGTGGGCGGTGCCGAAGTATGGTGCATAGCCAGGACCGGATACCCGTCCGGCACTCCGAAGAAGGCATCCGAAGAGTGGCCCTCGGAGTGGTTTTATATTGAAGACGTCATTCTTCCAGATCCAATCCGACGTGGTCTTCCCAAATTCTCTAGTGCGCCTTTAAGGAAGCGCGCCAGCTGGAGTCCTCGAAGCCTCGAAGAAGAACATAGTGCGGAAGTTTTGAGACTAGCAAGTAAGATCATAGTACTTGCCAACTCCGGGCTATCAATAATTGAGGTAATGGGAATTTCAATAACGCGATGCGTTCAGCCGCTCCAATCTAGGGGTTTTCCCATGTGGCATTACAACAGGGAGGACGATGCATCCCATTGTTTATGCAAGGGTCCGGACAACTTTGCCGCCCTAGCCACCATCTTAGCTGATCTTTTCAAAGGGGAGAAGGAAGACTTCACTCTCTTGAAGTGTCGGGAAGGTTTTTCCATGTACAACCCCATCTACTGGGTAAGTTTTTGATGATCGGCTTTACTCAACCCTTTTCCAGAGTTACGCTAGTCGAATTTTAATCCGGCTGCTTCTAATAGGAATGGAGAAAGATCATCGAGGGGATGTACAGCCCCGCTCCGCAGTCAGAGGATCATAATCGGGACCTAGATCCCGGACATGAAGAAGATCCGGACATATTTATAGAGCTCAAGGAGGGAGTTTTTTATCAGGCGAGCTACGACGGCACGGAAGTGGCCATTATAGCCGATTACCCCGGCCTTCTCCCCTCCTCCCATGTAAGTACCCAGGAGACGTCTCCTCTGAAAGAGTTTTTCGTCGCACCTCACACACCGCACTGTCTCATGCTCCGAAGGGGCAACTCTCGTCTCACCAAGCTATATCGAAGGTGTCTTCTAGGAAGGTGACACCTGCGCAGGGCGAGTCTTTAAAAAGAAAGGACAACGGTGACACTACCGCGCCCCCGCCTTCACCAAAGAGGTATAGTTCTTAACACTCACCCGGTGGGCGAACCAAATTGTGGCGTTTTCCATTGGAAGAGCATACGTCGGACTACATCCGGGGACCTCACCGGCCGTTCACCGACCAATCCGGCCCCGGACCCTGCCGTAAGGACTAGGGTTGATACGGGTAAAATGTCGGATTGTCATCTCCAAGAGTATTCGGATAATGTATCCGTCACCAATTCCGAAGTGGAGAGCGTGATGAATCATCGGCGGAGGAAAGAAGCCATGTGCGATCCCATTTTTACCGTAGAGACGTTCCATGCCCTCAACTCTACAGATGCATATATCCAAGCTGCTCGGGATGGGCTTGCCGGAGCCACACACCAGCTTCAAAAGGATATGCGGGTAAGAGTTTTTTTGTAGATGCAATACTCATGTGCCAGTAGCGCCCGAGACTTGAAGCAGTTTGGTCCAACTGATTTAAGGATCGTTGTATTATCAGGTACTCGCAGAGAAAAACGACATGCTATCCAAGGAGCTTGAAGAATGTCAGACCAAGCTAACTGCTGTCACCGCCGAACTGGAGAAGTCCAAGAAGGAACCGAATGGTAAGGTTTAATCACTGTCCATAAAATATGATGTTGCTCCAATAATGTTTAAAGAAAATATACACTATTTTGTTTATGGCGGCAGGATCGTTGGATCGGCTAGAGGATAGACTGAAGGTTGCGCAGGCGGATAAACAGCATGCCGAAAGGCAAGAAGCCGCCGGTCAACATATAATAACATGGACCAGGGATGAGAAGAACAAACTATAGGATGCCAACATCAAGCAAGCTGAGGAGCTAAAGGACGTAAGAGCCCAACTGTCGGATGCCTTGAAGGAGAACCGAAAACTGAAAGGCGACATATTTAGTATGTCCCTGAACCTAACTTTCATAAGATCCCCTGATGGATTTTTTTACAAGATTTGTTCCTGTAGGTTTGTTAACTGGGCGGCCCGAAGGAGAAGTGTCTGGATTTCAAGGCAACTTGCTGTAGGAGCTATCCAAAGTACACGAGCGAGCTCGGAAAGCAATGAGGTATATGGCGAAGGCTTTATGGCCATCCAATTCTCCTCCAGGAATGATGGGGGAGCTCGTAGAGTTATTCATGGGAGCTCGTCTTCGTTTTGAGCTACGGAAGGCATCGACATGTTGAGAAGGTGCACGAGAGGCCTGGGCCATGGTGAAGATGCGGTATACCAGACTTGATCCGAACCATATGGCCCGGGTCGGACCTCGGGGACCAGATGAACAAGAAATTCCGGTTAGCTTGGTGTACGACCAAGTAAAGATAGCCGCCAAATTTTCACAGCAGGACTGTAAACTAGACAGCCTGATAGATGGCACAGAGAAAGAGTAGGTGTGTAATTTTATGTGACAATACACTTTATCGACAAAGCTTATCTCTAGCCGAACTGTAAAAGATTGTCATGGCAGACCTTCCACTTCAACCTCCGAAACCCAAGGGTGGAGTGTTTCCGAATACTATACCTGTGGGAAACACCAAGTATGTTCGGAAACCAGGTGATCCGGTCATAATGCTTGAATATACAAACTGTATTCGGGGAGTTATGTTATATTACGTTTTAACGTAAGAAACCTCTTCCAGAAAGAATAGTTCCGTTGAGGGTTCCTCTCCCTGGGACGTCATGCGTTTATGCATGACTTGTTGGGGAACGTAGTAATAATTCAATATTTTCCTACGTGTCACCAAGATCAATCTAGGAGATACTAGCAATGAGAGAAAGGGAGTGCATCTTCATACCCTTGAAGATCGCTAAGCGGAAGCGTTACAAGGAACGCGGTTGATGGAGTCGTACTCGCGGCGATTCAAATCGCGGAAGATCCGATCAAGCGCCGAATGGACGATGCCTCCGTGTTCAACACATGTACAGCCCGGGGACGTCTCCTCCTTCTTTATCCACCAAGGGGAGAGGAGAAGTTGAGGGAGAGCTCCAGCAGCACGACGGCGTGGTGGCGGTGGAGCTCATGGTTCTCCGGCAGGGCTTTGCCAAGTACTACGGAGGAGGAAGATGTGTTGGAGAGGGGAAGGGTTGCGCCAGGGAAGGGTGCGGCTGCCCTCTCTCTCCATCACTATATATAGGGGGAAGGGGGAGGAGGAGGCACCATAGGGTTTCCCCTAGGGGGCAGCGGCCAAGGCAGATTGGATCTCCCTAGGGAAATCCTAGGGAGACTTGCCCCCCAAGCCAAGTCAGGTGGAGGCGCCCCACCTCTCCAAGTTACGTGAGGT
Source organism: Triticum urartu (assembly GCF_003073215.2). Taxonomy (NCBI): domain Eukaryota; kingdom Viridiplantae; phylum Streptophyta; class Magnoliopsida; order Poales; family Poaceae; genus Triticum; species Triticum urartu. The sequence goes on from NC_053023.1 coordinate 100,674,087, forward strand.
GGGGTGGGAGGGGCGCACAACCCCTTAATAGGCTGATGTGCCCCCTCCCCTTGGCCCATAAGCCCCCCCAACGCTTGCCGGGGCCTCTGAAACCCCTTTCGGTCACGCTGGTCATCACCTGGTACACCCAGAACAATTCCGGACTCCAATACCCTTCATCCAATATATCGATCTTCACCTCTGGACCATTCCGAAGTTCCTCGTCACGTCCGAGATCTCATCCGGGACTCCGAACAACCTTCGGTAACCACATACTATTCCCATTACACCTCTAGCGTCACCGAACCTTAAGTGTGTAGACCCTACGGGTTCAGAAACCATGTAGACAGGACCGAGATACCTCTCCGGCCAATAACCAATAGTGGGATCTGGATACCCATATTGGCTCCCACATGTTCCATGATGATCTCATTGGATGAACCATGATGTTAGGGATTCAATCAATCCCGTATACAATTCCCTTTGTCTATCGGTATGTTACTTGCCCGAGATTCGATCGTCGGTATCCCCATACCTCGTTCAATCTCGTTACCGGAAAGTCTCTTTACTCATTCCGTAATGCATGATCTGGTGGCTAACTCCTTAGTCACATTGAGCTCATTATGATGATGCATTACCGAGTGGGCCCAGAGATACCTCTCTGTGACACGGAGTGACAAATCCCAGTCTCGATTCGTGCCAACCCAACAGACACTTTCAAATATACTTGTATTGCACCTTTATAGTCACCTAGTTATGTTGTGACGTTTGATACACCCAAAGCACTCCTACGGTATCTGGGAGTTGCACAATCTCATGGTCTAAGGAAATGATACTTGACATTAGAAAAGCTCTAGCGAACGAACTACATGATCTTGTGCTATGCTTAGGATTGGCTCTTGTCCATCACATCATTCTCCTAATGATGTGATCCCGTTATCAACGACATCCAATGTCCATGGTCAGGAAACCATAACCATCTATTGATCAACGATCTAGTCAACTAGAGGCTTACTAGGGACATGTTGTGTTCTATGTATTCACACATGTATTACGGTTTCCGGTTAATACAATTATAGCATGAACAATAGACAATTATCATGAACAAGGAAATATAATAATAACCATTTTATTATTGCCTCTAGGGCATATTTCCAACAGTCTCCCACTTGCACTAGAGTCAATAATCTAGTTCACATCGCCATGTGATCAACACTCATAGTTCACATCGCCATGTGACTAACACCCAAATAGTTTGCTAGAGTCAATAATCTAGCTCACATCACCATGTGATTAACACTCAATGAGTTCTAGGGTTTGATCATGTTATGCTTACGAGAGAGGTTTTAGTCAATGGGTCTGCAACATTCAGATCCGTGTGTTATTTGCGAATCTCCATTTCATATTGTAGATGTTGCTACTATGCTCCACTTGGAGCTATTACAAATGGTTGCTCCACAATACATATCCGGTTTTCTACTCAGAATCATCCGGATAGGTGTTAAAGCTTGCATTGACGTAACCCTTTACGTCGAACTCTTCATCACCTCCATAATCGAGAAACATTTCCTTATTCCTAAGGACAATTTTGACCGCTGTCCAATGATCCACTCCTGGATCACTCTTATACCCCGTTGCCAGACACGTGGCAAGGCACATCACAGTACACAGCATGGCATATCATATAGAGCCTATTGCTAAGGCATAGGGGACGACTTTCGTCCTTTCTCTTTCTTCTGTCGTGGTCGAGCTTCAAGTCTTAACTTCACACCTTACAACTCAGGCAAGAACTCCTTCTTTGACTGATCCAGCTTGAACTCCTTCAAGATCATGTCAAGGTATGTGCTCTGTAAAAGTCTTATCAGGCGTCTTGATCTATCTCTATAGATCTTGATACCCAACATGCAAGTAGTTATACACAAGTCTTCCTTTGAAAAACTCCATTCAAACAACCCATTATGCTTTCCAAAAATTCTACATCATTTCCGATCAACAATATGTCATCCACAGTGCAATTTCAGCTCAAGAGTGTGGAACTACCTCCAGATTGACTGGTCCCAGGGGTCTAATATCCAGGAGTGTGTTGCCCATGCTAGATCAAGTTTTATTCAAATTTTTTTCTTTGAGGTGATGCTCACTGCAGCATGGAATATTTGGATTCTCAGGAATGGGAGGATCTTCAGGGGAGAGCAGGCTCGTTTTGCCACCTGGAGGTGCAATTTTGTACATGATATTCTTCTTTTGTCTCACAGACTTAACAGTAGTCTTAGAACTCAATTGTTAGCTTGGGTTAATGCCCTTTTGTAAATTTAGGATAACTTCAGTTGAACTTGGGTCTTCTAGCTCTAGGTAAGTTGTAGATAGGTCTCCTTTTGTTTTGGCACTTTCTCAGTGCTTTGTATTTTGCTGGACCTTTTCTTTTTCTAATAAAATGGGCTGTGGGCTTTTACCCCATAGTAAATATTCAAAAAAACAATATGTCATCCACATATACCTATCAGAAATGTTGTAATGCTCCCACTAACTTTCTTGCAAATACAAGTTTCTTGCAAACTTTGTATAAACCCAAAAGCTTTGATCACCACATCAAAGCATATGTTCCAACTCCGAGATGCTTGCTCCAGTCCATAAAAGGATCGCTGGAGTTTGCATACCTTTTAGCATCCTTAGGATAGACAAAACCTTCTGGTTGTATCACATACAGCCTTTCCTCACGTAAATCGTCAAGGAAACTTTGTTTTGACATCCATCTTCCAGATTTCGTAAATGCAGGAAATGCTAACATAATTCTAACAGACTTTAGCATCGCTATGATTGAGAGTCTCATCATAGTCAACTCCTTGAACTTGTCAGAAACTTCTTTGAGACAAGTCGAGCTTCATAAATGGTGACATTACCATTAGCGACTGTCTTTTTCTTAAAGATCCACTTATTCTCAATGGCTTGCCGATCATCGGGCAAGTCCACCAAAGTCCATAATTTGTTCTCATTAATGGATCCTATATCGAATTTCATGGATCCTAGCCATTTGTTGGAATCCGGGCCCACCATCGCTTCTCCATAGCTCATAGGTTCATCGTTGTCCAACAACATGACCTTTAAGACAGGGTTACCACTCAGAAGTTGCACACACTGATAACCCACAAGTATAGGGGATCAATTGTAGCCTCTTTCGATAAGTAAGAGTGTCGAACCCAACGAGGAGCTAAAGGTAGAACAAATATTCCCTCAAGTTCTATCGACCACCGATACAACTCTATGCACGCTTGACGTTCGCTTTACCTAGAACAAGTATAAAAACTAGAAGTACTTTGTAGGTGTAACGGGATAGGTTTGTAAGAATATAAAGAGCACGTAAATAAAAACTAGGGGCTGTTTTAGGTAAATAAGCAATAAAGTGGTGGTAGGAGTTGCGAAATTGTCCCTAAGCAATTGACTACTTTACTAGACCGATAACAAGTTTTATGTGGGAGAGGCCACTGCTAGCATGCCATCCCTGACTTGGAATTCTATGCACTTATGATTGGAACTATTAGCAAGCATCTGCAACTACTAACGTTCATTAAGGTAAAACCCAACCATAGCATTAAGATATATTGGTCCCCCTTCAATCCCGTATGCATCAATTTCTATGCTAGGTTGAAGCTTCTTTCACTCTTGCCCTCCAATACATAGTCCTATCAACATACAACTAACCCTATGGTGTGATCCACACGCGTGCTCATATGATGGGCACCAAAGGACAGCAACATAACCACAAGCAAATTAAACCAATCATAGCAATTCACCAATTATCGATAGGACAACGAAAATCTACTGAGACATCATAGGATGCCAACACATCATTGGATAATAATATGAAGCATAAAGCACCATGTTCAAGTAGAGGGTACAGCGGGTTGCGGGGGAGTGGACCCGTCGATGGAGGTGTTGGTGAAGATGACGGAGGTGTTGGTGTAAATCATCGTCACACGGTGATGGCCCCGGCGGCGTTCCGACGCCACCAGGAGAGAGGGGAGAGAGGCCCCCTTCTTCTTCTTCTTCCTTGACCTTCTCCCTAGATGGGAGAAGGGTTTCCCCTCTGGTCCATGGCCTCCATGGCGGCGGAGGGGCGAGAGCCCCTCTGAGATTGGATCTGTCTCTCTGTCTCTCTCTGTTTCTTCGTTTTTCTACGTTCCAGATTCTGGCCTTTCAGTGTTTCTTATATTACCGGAGATCCGTAACTCCGATTGGGATGAAATTTTAACACAATTTCTATCCAGATATTGGCTTTCTTGCGATGAAAGAAGGGCACCAAGCGCCTTATGGGGTGGCCACGAGGGTCAGGGGATCGTCTCGCATTGATTCTTCTTCCCAAAAATCACATATATTCCAAAAAAATCTCCGTCAGTTTTTATCCCGTTTGGACTCCGTTTGATATGGATTTTCTGCAAAACAAAAAACATACAACAAACAGGAACTGGCACTGGGCACTGGATCAATATGTTAGTCCCCAAAAATAGTATAAAAAGTTGCCAAAAGTATATGAAAGTTGTATAATATTGGCATGGAACAATCAAAAATTATAGATACGACGAAGACGTATCAGCATCCCCAAGCTTAATTCCTGCTCGTCCTCGAGTAGGTAAATGATAAAAAGGATAATTTTTGATGTGGAATGCTACCTAGCATAATCTTGATCATGTAATCTAATCATGGCATGAATATTAAGACACGATTGATTCAAATCAATAGTCTATCATTTGACATTAAGACAATAATACTTCAAGCATACCAACCAAGCAATTATGTCTTCTCAAAATAACATATACAAAGAAAGCTCATCCCTACAAAATCATATAGTTTGTCCATGCTTCATTTTCATCACACAAAATGCTCCCATCATGCACAACCCCGATGAAAAGCCAAGTAATTGTTTCATACTTAGCATTTTCAAACTTTTTCAACTTTCACGCAATACATGAGCGCGAGTCATGGACATAGCATTATAGGTGGAATAGAATATGATGATGGAGGTTGTGTGGAGAAGACAAAAAAGGAGAAAGTCTCACATCGACGCGGCTATTCAACTGGCTATGAAGATGCCCATCAATTGATGTCAATGCGAGGAATAGGGATTGCCATGCAACGGATGCACTAGAGCTATAAGTGTATGAAAGCTCAAACTGGAAACTAAGTGGGTGTGCATCCAACTTGCTTGCTCATGAAGACCTTGGGCATTTGAGGAAGCCCATCATCGGAATATACAAGCCAAGTTCTATAATGAAAATTCCCACTAGTATATGAAAGTGATAACTCAAGAGACTCTCTATATGAAGAACATGGTGCTACTCTGAAGCACAAGTGTGGTAAAAGGATAGTAACCTTGCCCCTTCTCTCTTTTTCTCTCAATTTTTTGGTGGGCTTCTTTGGCCTCTTTTATTTTTAAGTCCGGAGTCTCATCCTGACTTGTGGAGAAATCATAGTGTCCATCATCCTTTCCTCACTGGGGCAATGCTCTAATAATGATGATCATCACACTTTTATTTACTTACAACTCAATATTACAACTCGATGTCTAGAACAAAGTATGACTCTATATGAATGCCTCTGGCAGTGTACCGGGATGTGCAATGATCTAGCGTAGCAAAGATATCAAAAAATGGACAAGCCATGAAAATGTCATGCTAGCTATCTTACGATCATGCAAAGCAATATGACAATGAATGTTCAAGTTGATGATGGAATTTGCATGGCAATATATCTCAAAATGGCTATGGAAATGCCATAATAGGTAGGTATGGTGGCTGTTTTGAGGAAGTTATAAGGAGGCTTATGTGTGATAGAGCGTATCATATCACGGGGTTTGGATGCACCGGCGAAGTTTGCACCAACTCTCGAGGTGAGAAAGGGCAATGCACGGTACCGAAGAGGCTAGCAATGATGGAAGGGTGAGAGTGCGTGTAATCCATGGCCTCGACATTAGTCATAAAGAACTCACATACTTATTGCAAAAATCTAGAAGTCATAAAAACCAAGCACTATGCGCATGCTCCTAGGGGGGTAGATTGGTAGGAAAAGACCATCGCTCGTCCCCGGCCGCCACTCATAAGGAAGGCAATCAAAGAAACACCTCATGCTTCAAATTTGTCACACAACGTTTACCATATGTGCATGATATGGGACTTGCAAACCTCAACACAAGCATTTCTCAATTTCACAATTACTCAACTAGCACGACTCTAATATCACCACCTATATATCGCAAAACTATTGCAAGGAATCAAACATATCATATTCAGTGATCTACAAGTTTTATGTAGGATTTTATGACTAACCATGTGAATGACCAATTCCTGTCATCTCTCTAAATAGATATAGGTGAAGCAAGAGAGCTTAATTATTTCTACAAAATATATGCCCACGCTCTAACAAATATAAGTGAAGCAAAAGAGCATTCTACAAATGGCGGTTTTCTAACTGAAGAGAAATAGGCAATCCAAACTTCAAATGATATAAGTGAAGCACATGAACCATTCTATAAAGCCATACTCAAAAAATATAAGCGAAGTGAAATGAGAATTCTATGAATCAACCAAGGGCTATCTCATACCATCATGGTGCATAAAAGTAAAGTGAAAACTAAATGCAAAAGACGCTCCAAGATTTGCACATATCACATGAACGAAACGAATCCGAAAACATACTGATACTTGTTGAAGAAAGATGGGATGCCTTCCAGGGCATCCCCAAGCTTAGACGCTTGAGTCTCCTTGAATATTTACTTGGGGTGCATTGTGCATCCCCAAGATTGAGCTCTTGCCTCTCCTCCTTCTCCTCACATCGAGACCTCCTTGATCTTCGAACACTTCATCCACACAAAACTCAACAGAAAGCTTGGTAAGATCCGTTAGTATAATAAAGCAAATCACTACTCTAAGTAATGTTGCAAACCAATTCATATTTTGTTTTTGCATTGTATCTACTGTAATATAACTTTTCCATGGCTTAATCCACTAATAGAAATCGATAGTTTCATCAAAACAAGCAAACTATGCATCAAAAACAGAATCTGTCTTAAACAGGACAGTCTCAAGTAATCTGAACATTCACCATACTTATTGTACTCCAAAAATTCCGAAAAAAATTAGGAAAAATAAAATATTTATAGAAAGACAGTGCAAAAAGTTTCAGAACCGTTTGACGTCCCAGTAAAAAATGTAAAATCGCGCACTATAGCCAAAGTTTTTGTCTTGCACCGCACAAACCAACAAGCAATGTAAACATCCTACGGGCAAATCTTGGCACTTTATTTTTATTTTTAAACTTTATAAAAGCACACAACAGAAATAAATGACTCTCTAAAACTTCTGGGTTGTCTCCCTGGCAGCGCTTTCTTTAAAGCCATTAAGCTAGGCATATAGAGCTCAAGTAATGGATCCACCCGGATCCCAAGGTATATCAAAGCCACTTTGAATCAATAATGATTTAGAATTTAGCAGTGAGCACAAAGAAACATATGTCAAGCAATGACGAAGTCTAACTCTCTTCCTATGCATCGGCATGTCATACAAGAACAATTCATGAACACATAGTAAAGGCCAATGCATAGTATAAACAGTTTCTTGCAATTTTATCATATTGGAAACATGGAGAGGCGGAGATGTAGTTCCTCTCTCATAATAATTGCAAGTAGGACCAGCAAGCACATGCATATTATATTCATCAAAATTATCATGTGCAATGGTAAAATGCAACCCATCAATATAATCCTTAATAAGGGCAAACTTCTCCGATATAGTGTAGTCAGGAGAATTCAAAAAGATAATAGGACTATCATGCGTGGGTGCAATAGCAACAATTTAATGTTTAACATAAGGAACTATAGCAAGTTCTTCTCCATAAGCATAATTCATATTGGCATCTTGGCCACAAGAATAGCAAGCATCAAGTTCATCAAAAAGGGATATTTCAAACGAATCAACGGGATCATAGCAATTATCACGGCATTCATCCTTCGGTAAGAACGAAGGGACATTAAATAATGTATGAGTTGGAGAGTTACTCTCATTAGAAGGTGGGCATGGGTAGCTAATCTGATCTTCCTCCTTTTGTTTTTTTCTCTCCTCGTCATCTTTTTCATCCAATGAGCTCACAGTCATCAATTTCTTCTTCCATAGACTCCTGCAAAATATTAGTCTCTTCTCGGACAGCGGAGACTTTCTCAATAAATTCATCAATATCATAATTGTATTTATAATTCTCATAGCAATATTTAAGGATAGTTAAATTTTCAGGTCTATAAACTGAATCATCAAAATCTTCAAACTCTTTAAACAAAGATTCAATTTCACAAGCACCCTTAAAAGCAACAAATTCTTCTATTCGTTCCACATCATAGTAATCATATATACCATTAGCATAAGAAGCTAAGGTTTCATTATCATTAAAATTGCATGAAAAGGGAAGGTGTGGAGCCTTCATCCTAGAGCAACAAGTATAATCATATCTCAAGCATAGTTGCCGAGCATACCAATGCAACATATAAATTTGATCCCATAATAATTTTCCTTTTTGAGTCAAGCGATAATCCCTAAAGTATTCACGTTGATCCAACGTGTCTCCCATTACATAATTGAATGGGGTCTTCTCGGCATTATTAAAGTAGTGAATAATATCTTTCACATAATGAGCATCGAGGGTTTTAGGAGGTTCCCCATCTCCATGAGTAGCAAGTAAACCTATTTTTTGGTATTTCGTGTTCCATATCCATAACTAAATATAGAGAACAACTTAGAACAGAAAATAAAAATTACTTAGTGATAAAGCAAACAAGCACACACGAGAATATTCACCCCACGCTATGACTCCCCGAGAACGATGCCAGAAAAAGGTCTTGATAACCCACAAGTATAGGGGATAAATTGTAGCCTCTTTCGATAAGTAAGAGTGTCGAACCCAACGAGGAGCTAAAGGTAGAACAAATATTCCCTCAAGTTCTATCGACCACCGATACAACTCTACGCACGCTTGACGTTCGCTTTACCTAGAACAAGTATAAAACTAGAAGTACTTTGTAGGTGTAATGGGATAGGTTTGCAAGAATATAAAGAGCACGTAAATAAAAAGTAGGGGTTGTTTTAGGTAAAGAAGCAATAAAGTTAGTATAGCGAGTGTGGAAAAGTGGTGGTAGGAATTGCGAAATTGTCCCTAAGCAATTGACTACTTTACTAGACCGATAGCAAGTTTTATGTGGGAGAGGCCACTGCTAGCATGCCATCCCTGACTTGGAATTCTATGCACTTATGATTGGAACTATTAGCAAGCATCCGCAACTACTAACGTTCATTAAGGTAAAACCCAACCATAGCATTAAGATATATTGGTCCCCCTTCAATCCCGTATGCATCAATTTCTATGCTATGTTGAAGCTTTTGTCACTCTTGCCCTCCAATACATAGTCCTATCAACATACAACTAACCCTATGGTGTGATCCACGCGCGCGCTCATATGATTGGCACCAAAGGACAGCAACATAACCACAAGCAAATTAAACTAATCAAAGTAATTCACCAATTACCGATAGGACAACGAAAATCTACTCAGACATCATAGGATGGCAACACACCATTGGATAATAATATGAAGCATAAAGCACCATGTTCAAGTAGAGGGTACAGCGGCTTGCGGGAGAGTGGACCGTTGTAGATAGATGGGGGAAGGTGATGAAGATGTTGGTGAAGATGACGGAGGTGTTGGTGTAGATCGTCGTCACACGATGATGGCCCCGGCGGCGTTCCGGCACCATCGGGAGAGAGCCCCCCTTCTTCTTCTTCCTTGACCTTCTCCCTAGATGGGAGAAGGGTTTCCCCTCTGGTCCATGGCCTCCATGGCGGCGGAGGGGCGAGAGCCCCTCCGAGATTGGATATTTCTCTCTGTCTCTCTCTGTTTCTTCATTTTTCTATGTTCCAGATTCTGGCCTTTCACCATTTCTTATACTCCTGGAGATTCGTAACTCCGATTGGGCTGAAATTTTAACATGGTTTATATCCGGATATTGGCTTTCTTGCGGCGAAGAAGGGCACCAACCGCCTTACGGGGTGGCCACGAGTGTCAGGGGCGCGCCCACCCCCTAGGGCGCGCCCCCTTCCTTGTGGCCCCCTCGAGCATCGTCTCGCATTGATTCTTCTTCCCAAAAATCACATATATTCCAAAAAAATCCCCTTCAGTTTTTATCCCGTTTGAACTCTGTTTGATATGGATTTTCTGTGAAACAAAAAACATGCAACAAACAGGAACTGGCACTAGGCACTGGATCAATATGTTAGTCCCCAAAAATAGTATAAAAAGTTTCCAAAAGTATATGAAAGTTGTATAATATTGGCATGGAACAATCAAAAATTATAGATATGATGGAGACGTATCACACACCCTTGTCAACCTACGAGGTTCGATAGTAATTTGATCTGAAGCTTCATGATCATCATCATTAGCTTTCTCTTCAACTGAGATAGGTGCCACAAAAACATCTTTCTGTGATGCGCAACTCTCTGGTTGAAGTGAAGGTTCAACAACCTCATCAAGTTCTATCTTCCTCCCACTCAATTCTTTCGAAAGAAACTCTTTCTCGAGAAAGGACATGTTCTTAGCGACAAACACTTTGCCCTTAGATCTGAGATAGAAGGTATATCCAATCGTCTTCTTTGGGTATTCTATGGAGACACAATTGTCCGCTTTGGGTTCAAGCTTTTCTGGTAGAAGCCTATCGACATAGGCATCGCAGCCCCAAACCTTAAGAAACAACAACTTAGGTTTCTTGCCAAACCATAGTTCATACGATGTCGTCTCCACGGACTTATAAGGTGCCTATTTAAAGTGAATGTAATTGTCTCTAATGCATAACCCCAAAATGATAGCGGTAGATCAGTAAGAGACATCATAGATCGCACCATATTCAATAAGGTTCAATTACGACGTTCGGACACACCATTACGCTATGGTGTTCCAGGCGGCGTCAACTTGAAACGATTCCACCTTGTCTTTAGTGATTGCCAAACTCATAACTCGGATACTCTCCCCTTGATCAAACCGTAGGAACTTGATCTTCTTGTTACGATGATTCTCAACTTCACTCCAAAATTGCTTGAACTTTTCAAACGTTTCAGACTTATACTTCATTAAGTAAATATACCCATATCTACTCAATTCATCGGTGAAGGTGAGAAAAATAACGATATCCACCGCGTGCGTCAACACTCATCGGACTGCACACATCAGCATGTATGATTTCCAACAAGTCACCTGCCTGTTCCATTGTTACAAAGAAAATGGGGTTTTAGTCATCTTGCCAATGAGGCATGGTTCGCATGTGTCAAGTGATTCAAACTCAAGTGACTTCAAAAGTCCATCGCATGGAGGTTCTTCATGTGCTTTACACCAATATGACCTAATCGGCAGTGCCACAAGAAAGTGGTATTATCATTATCAACTCTACATCTTTTGGCATCAACGTCATGAACATGTGTATCACTACGATCGAGATTCAGTAAACCATTCACATTGGATGCATGACCATAGAAGGTGTTATTCATGTAAACAGAATAACCATTATTCTCTGACTTAAATGAATAATCATATTGCAATAAACATGATATAATCATGTTCATGCTCAACGCAGACACCAATGCAAAAAACATTTATCTGGGTTCAACATTAATCCCGAAGGTAGAGGGAGCGTGCGATGGTGATCATATCATCCTTGGAAACACTTCCAACACACATCGTCACCTTGCCCTTAGCTAGTCTCCTTTTATTCCGTAGCTTTTATTTCAAGTTACCAATATTAGCAACTAAACCAGTATCTAATACCCATGTGCTACTAGGAGTACTAGTAAGGTACACATCAATAACACATATATCAAATATACTTTTGTTGAAGTTCCCAGCCTTCTTATCTACCAAGTATTTGAGGCAGTTCCGCTACCAGTGATTGTTCCCCTAATAGAAACACTTTGTCTCGGGTTTGGGTTCTTGGGTTTCTTCACTGGAGCGACAACTGGCTTGCCATTCATGAAGTTTCCCTTCTTGCCCTTCTTTGAAACCAGTGGTCTTGTTAACCATCAACACTTGATGCTCCTTCTTGATTTCTACCTTTATGGCCTTAAGCACGACGAACAGCTCCGGGATCATCTTCCCTTGCATGTTATAGTTTATCACGAAACTCTAGCAGCTTGGTGATAGTGACTGGAGAACTTTTGTCAATCACTCTCTTATCTAGAAGATTAACTCCCACTTGATTCAAGTGATTGAAGTACCCAGACATTCTGAGCACATGCTCACTGGCTGAGCTATTCTCCTCCATCTTGTAGGCAAAGGTCTTGTCAGAGGTCCCAACCTCTCAACACGGGCATGAGCCTGAAATACCAATTTCAGCTCTTGGAACATCGCATATGTTCTATGACGTTCAAAATGCTTTTGGAGCCCCAACTCTAAGCCGTAAAGCATGGCGCACTAAACTATCAGGTAGTCATCAGAACATGTTTCCCAGATGTTCACAATATCCACAGACGATGCCAGAGGAGTTGGCACACCGAGCGGTGCACCAAGGACAAAAGCCTTCTGTGTAGCAGTGAGGACAATCCTCAGACTACGGCCCTAGTCCGCACAATTTCTTACAATATCTTTCAACTTAGTCTTTCTCTAGGAATGTATTAAAACAGGGAGCTAACGCGTGAGCTATTAATCCACAACACAATTTGCAAAGACAATTTATACTATGCTCATGATAATTAAGTTCATCTAATCAAATTATTCAATGAACTCCCACTCAGATAGACATCCCTCTAGTCATCTAAGTGATACATGATCCGAATCGACTAGGCCATGTTTGATCATCACGTGAGACGGACTAGTCATCAACGGTGAACATCTCCATGTTGATCGCATCTACTATATGACTCATGTTCGAACTTTCGGTCCCTTGTGTTCCGAGGCCATGTCTGTACATGCTAGGCTCGTCAAGTCAACCTAAGTGTTTCGCGTGTGTAAATCTGGCCCCCTCAAACCGAGCTGATATTTTGAGCACGACATTGCGGTAAGCTGCCATCTTTGGATCTTTTGCATCGAATTCTCCGTTTATTTGTGATATTGCGAGGTTTGAATCCCTGCGCACCTCGAGGAGTTGTGTGCCCATAGAAACAGCCATCCGGAGACCATGTAGTAGTGCCTCATATTTGGTTGCGTTATTGGAGTCTGTGTACATGATTTGCAATACGTAACGGACTATGTCCCCTATAGGGGATGTTAGGATGACACCGTCCCCTAGTCCGGCTAACATTTTAGAACCGTCGAAGTACATCACCTAGTTGGAGATGTGTCATACTCTTTAGAGAGTTCGGCTTCTGTCCATTCGGCGGCGAAGTCGGCCAACACCTGAGATTTAATAGCCCGGTTGGTTTGTATGTTATTTCGAATGGTAGGAGCTCGATGGCCCATTTTGCAATGCGGCCGGTGGCGTCTCGATTGTTTATGATATCATTGAGTGGTACCTCGGAGGCCACCATGATCGAACACTCTTGAAAGTAGTGTCGCAGCTTCCGAGATGCCATGAAAACCGCATATGCTATCTTTTAATAGTGCAGGTACCGGGATTTGCATGGTGTGAGAACCGTCAATATGTAGTATACGGGTTTTTGGAGTGGGAATTTATGTCCCTCTTCCTCTCGTTCAACGATGAGTACTGCGCTCACCACCTGGTGAGTTGCATATATGTACAGTAGCATGGGTTCGTTGATGCTAGGCACGGCAAGGATTGGGTTGTTTGCTAGCAGAGTTTTTATTTCTTCCAACCCGGCTGTTGCCGCGTCCGTCCACTCAAAGTTGTCGGTATGTCGAAGCAGGCGATATAGCGGCAGCGCCTTCTCTCCCAATCTAGAGATAAAGCGACTCAAAGCTGCCATGCACCCAGCTAGTTTTTGGACCTGCTTTAGGTCTGTTGGAATTGCTAACTGTGATAAGGCTCGGGTTTTGGCCGGGTTTGCTTCGATTCCTCTATTGGAAAAAATAAACCCGAGCAGCTTTCCGGCCGGAACACCGAAAACGCATTTTTCCAGATTGAGCCATATGTCATATGTTTGAAGGTTGTCGAATGTAAGACGTAAGTCGTCCACCAATGATTCGACATGTTTAGTTTTGATGACTACATCATCTGTGTATGACTCCACCGTCTTGCCAATTTGTTTTTCCAGGCATGTTTGAATCATGCGTTAGTAGGTGGCGCCGGCATTTTTGAGTCCGAAAGGCATAGTGTTGAAGCAGAAAGGCCCGTACAGGGTAATGAATGCCGTTGCGGCCTGATCGGGTTCCTTCATCTTAAGTTGATGGTATCCAGAGTATGCATCGAGGAAACATAATGAATCATGTCCTGTGGTTGCATCAATGATCTGGTCAATGCGGGGCCGTGGGAAGGGGTCCTTAGGGCAGGCTTTATTGAGGTCTTTAAAATCGACACAAAGGCGCCAGGATGTGTCCTTCTTTGGCACCATAACCAGGTTTGCTAGCCAATCCGGGTGTTTTATCTCTCGAATAAACCCAGCTTCAAGTAGTTTGGCTAGCTCCTCCCCCATAGCTTGTCGCTTGGGTTCGGAAATCGCCGCAGCGTCTGCTTGACTGGCTTGAACCCCTTTATTATGTTGAGGCTGTGTTCGGCCAGTCTGCGTGGGATTCCTGGCATATCCGAAGGGTGCCAGGCAAAGATGTCCCAATTCTCGCACAGGAATGCTCTTAGAGCGGCATCGACCATCGGATCCAGCTATGCTCCCATGCCTGCTATTTTATTAGGATCCGTCGGGTGGACTTGGAATTTGACTATTTCGCCTGCTGGCTTGAAAGAAGTGGATTTGGGCCTTTTATCAAGAATTACGTCGTCTCTATCCACTGTGGACCGTAGAGCGGTGAGCTCCTCGGCCGCAAGCGCCTCGGATGATGCCTCGAGGGCCAGGGATGCGGTTTTGTTTTCGGCATGGAGTGCTATGTCCGGATCATTAGCGATAGTGATAACTCCGTTGGGCCCGGGCATTTTGAGCTTCATGTACCCATAATGAGGTATAGCTTGAAAGCGTGTGAATGCATCTCGCCCTAATAGGGCGTGATATCCGTTGTTGAAAGGCGCCACCTGGAAGATTAACTCTTCGGACCTGTAGTTCTCAGGCGTGCCGAATACCACATCAAGTTTAATTTTTCCCGAACATCACGCTTCTCGACTGGGAATAGTGCCTCGAAAGGTTGTACTGCTCTGCTGGATGCAGCTCTTGTCCATTTGCATTTTGTCGAGCATGTCCTCGTAGATGAGGTTTAACCCGCTGCCACCGTCCATGAGCACTTTAGTCAGCCGAAAGTCGTCCACAATTGGGTTTAGAACTAGAGCGGCTGGTGCTCGGACTGATCGGGCCTGCGGTTCGTCCGTGGCATTGAAGGTTATCGCCATGGCATTCCAAGGATTGATTGCGGTCACTTGGTTGACTTTGGCGAGGTCGCAGAGCGCCCTTTTGCGCCGATTGTTTGAAGAAAAGGTCTCAAAGACCGTGAGCACATTGAGGTCGTTATCCTCCAGGGAGTACTTCTCTGGGGTAGTGCTGGTGAGGATAGCCTCACCGCTCTTAGCCACCTGCCGGAGTATCCAACATGCCCGAAGGCTATGTGTTGGTTCAGATTTTGGCGTCGTGTGTATCTGACAAGGCTTATCGAGCCATTCATCAAGGACAGTTCTATGTCCCGTTAAGGGCTTGATTTTCTTGTCCGTTGAGTGATGATCAGGTGCCCCGTGAGGGTGCATCCTTTTTGCCCGACCGGTGGATGGCTTAAAGGTCAGTGGTTCAAACCGAGTTGTCTGGGCTTTCCAGGCACTTTCCATTGCGCAGTACTTCTGTACTCTGTGTGCCAAATCTGCAAAGTGCAGTATGCGGCGTCGGTTGAGGGCATTGAGGGTCCCCTCATCCATACAGTTGCGGCAAAAGACTGATACCGCATCATCGTCACAGCAATCTTTAATCTTGTTTTTAACAAGTAGGGATCTAGCCCAAAAGTGATGGACTCTTTCCAGAGGTTGCTGCCATACGTACATTAAGTCGCATATGTTCGGGGGGCCGAAATTGCTTGGAGAGTATTGCTTGTGGCGGGTGGGTGGGCTTAAATCCGAGCCCTGACCCACTGTGGAATCCAGAATTTGAAAGATTTCTGAGGTTACCGGCCCAGGATCCGGAGTGTCCTGGGAATTTTTAGGCTCAAGCTTGGTTCTATGTTCGAGGACAAAAGGTCTCTTCTCGAAGATGAGTATCCGCCTCGCAGGACTCGGAGATCTGAACATAGTTTGTTCTTAGCATAGGAGGAGAGGTATCCTCAACTTGCTCCTCCACAACTGTCACCAGGTGGGTGACAGGTGGGGACCTGATTTCCCTCTGATTGGGTTTAAGCCCAATCAGATCAAAATTTGTTATGACCCCCAGGGTGGTGATGCGATCTAGCAGTTCATTCAAAGACGAGATATCTTCCAGATCCATCTTATCTACATTTTTGGGGTCGATGCGGAGATGATTTTTGACGGTCTGGGAGACTGCCTTAGGCTTAATGGCCGGGCAGGCGCCTATAGTGAAACTGCCGAGCTGGAGGATCTGCCCAGGAGCTGGGGCCCTTCTAGAGGTGATTTTGTCGTTGATGACAAGGCGAGCCATCGATATTTCTATCGACAACACAGAGGAACTCTCAGTGAAAGCACCAATGTCGGTGTCAAAACCAGCTGATCTCAGGTAGGGGGTCCCAAACTATGTGTGTGAGGGTCGAAGGTAACAGGAGGCAGGGGACACGATGTTTACCTAGGTTTGGGCCCTCTTAATGGAGGTAATACCCTACTTCCTGCTTGATTGACTTTGATGAGTATAGGGGTTACAAGAGTTGATCTACCTTGAGATTGTAATGGCTAAACCCTAGATGTCTAGCCTGTATGATTATGATCACCCCTATAGACTAAACCCTCCGGTTTATATAGACACAGGAGGGGGCCAGGGTTGTACAAA